>NC_049985.1:702445-719478 GCF_000003815.2 Branchiostoma floridae | reverse complement strand
TATAGCAGTGAGAAGCTGAACTCTGACTCTGAGGAAGGCTTCTGATAGGCATTGAAACATAAGCATGTGAGAGACATTACAGTGATTACTGGTTGTGTAAAAGAAAACTCCAATGTACTATGTTGACAAGATTTTACAAATATAATGTACAAAATGTACAGGTATTACCTTCTTGGTCTGTGGAGTGAGATGAAATGTCCAGAAAAGTTCAGACATGAGAAATGATAGCTATTTTAGAAGAACTGTCTTTCTCAGAAAAGGAGAACAATCATCTTGTATCTAGTCACTAAGTGAGACCATAGATAAATATAAACCTGCTATTCAACAGATCTTACTCAGTGTCGCTGGCGAAAGATAGTGGATGCTGTCTGAAAAGTCTGACTGTTTCCAAAATCATATCTAGTAACTGAAGGAACTATCATTTGTTGTGTGTTATTACGTGGATGTCCAACCTTCATTGGAGTTCAGACATGGCCTAAAACAGTACAGTGAGTATCAGGGATATTACTCTGCAGGGCTCGAAATACTGGGTGCATGTGCACCCAAGTGCACCCAAAATTGGAGCTGTGCACCCAATTATTTTCAGTGGGTGCACCCAAATATTTTCTTAGGTTGTGTATGTAAAGATACAAAGTATACTAGTGTATAGCATATTCTTGACATCTAAGTCTTAGAAAGATAATAAAAATGTCTATCATGGTACTTGTTTAAGAATTTGATAGCTTGTAAGTAAGTCTTATTACTAGGTTATTACTTCAATTTAAGTGGTCACCCAAAATGTTTTTGGTGCACCCAATTTTTTAAGCTGGGCACCTAATCCCAAAAATGAATTTCGAGCCCTGCTCTGTATCACCTGTATATCTAACTTTCATCGATGTTCACGCATAGACCTGAACAATACACTGCATATCAGAGATGTTGTTATGTATTGCCTAGATGGCTAACCTTCATTGGAGTTCAAACATGGACTAAAACAACACACTGTATTATCAGACAGGGATAAACAAGTCCACTAGCCCTATAGTCCCGGGCAAGTGAAAATGCCAATCGGGCAAGTGCATGTCCTTCCCCACTTGCCCGATCCGACAAGTTAGCTTTTCTCCACTGAGTGAGATTTTGATGTACTTGCTACTTTTCAAAGTCATGACACCAAGCATTGATTAACACAGAAAATAGAGCCAATAACAAAAATTCCATTGAAGGCCATGAATATACATAGAAAAATGTCATTTAGATTTCGGGCAAGTGAAAAGTTGGTTCGTGCAAGTAAATTTTTTAAGTACTTGCCTGATAGGACAAGTCAATTTTAGAAAACTTGTCCAACCCTGTCAGAGATGTTGTTATGAACTACCTGCATATCAAACCTTCATCAAAGTTCACACATACTAAAACAGTACAGTGTGTATCAGAGATGTTGTAATGTGTGCTGTACACTTATGAAGAACCAACAAATAAACAAACAAACAAACAAACCTTGGCCCCGCCCCCTTTCCTGAGCACCTTCTCCACAGCTTCCACAGCCTGGTGGAACCGTTTCCCCTTGTTGGACTTGATCATCTGGTCCTTGTACTCCTCAAAGGGCTTCAGGTTCTCAGCCTTCACCCAGGCACTGGAGGGCAGAAGGTTTTAGTTTACACATCGTTATGCTGTGATATCATGTAATACTATGGTAAAGTGATGACTGGGAGCCAGGCTACTATAATCCTCCAATGGCTTCAGGTTCTCAGCCTTGACCCAGGCACTGAAGGGGTACAAGGTTTTGCATATTATTGTGTTGTGATATTGTGTAATACTGTGGTATAGTGAAGGCTGGGAGCCAGGCTACCATACTCCTTAGAGGGCTTCAGGTTTTCAGCCTTAACCCAGGCACTGTGGGGCACAAGGTTTTAGTTAATACACATTATTGTGCTTGTCTGTAGTTGGCCAGAACCCACGTGGGCGCCCCAAGAGGAAATGGGTAGACAACTTGTCAATGAAGATTTTAGAAAACTGCAAACTTGCAAAAAAGACAACCCCTTTGACAGAGGCGGATGGAGATCAGCAATCAGACCGAAATGACTTGATGAAACATCCAACCCCGGGAAGACAGGGAACAACGGATGCTTAACCGCATAGTGAGTGAGTGTGTGTGTGTTGTAATATTGTGTAATACTGTGGTATACTGTTGGCTGGGAGCTAGGCTACCATACTCCTCAAATGGCTTCAGGTTCTCAGCCTTAACCCAGGCACTGTAGAGGCAGGATATTTTACACATCATTGTGCTGTAACATCATGTAATACTGTTGTATTGTGAAGGGTGAGATATTGATATAAGTGGATTTCCCAGATATCCATTCATATCATTATCAATATGCATTGGTATCATTCAATACATATTTTGGATAACACGACCTTAGACCTATCAAATACTACACATTGGGCAACACTGGCCATTGCACCTAGCCTGGTATCCAGCCGTATTATAGCTCCCGGGTCTCTTTAATACGACTGGACAGAAGAGACTTGGGAGCTATAATACAACTGCATACCAGGCTACATAGCACCAGCAAGAACAACATTAAAATCATATGAAAATGTGAAAGTCCACTCACTGATCTTCCGTGCCATAGAAGAAGACGAAGTACACCGGCTTCTTCCCTTTCGGCTTCTTGACGTCCTTCTTGGGACGGACAATCTGGGAACATTGGACAAAACATACACATTAGCTACGTTAGGCACAAACTTCACATCATCACAAGCATGTTCACCGTTTCGACTACGCATGTGTAGCGACAGGAATTGTGGTTTATATTAGGGTTTCCAGTCACAACGCACATGCGTGCGGCGGTGGTGTTTTCCGTGCGTGTAGCGATTTTCGATTGATCGCCGTGTAAAATTGAGAAAGGCCTAGAGCTTCAAACTTACCAGAATTGTAGTATGTAGTATGGAGGCCCTGGCAATGTAAAAATTTTAAGCAGGGGATAAAAGATTGTTGAGATATGGCCTTCGGAAAAATGCCTCGCGAGCCGGGAAAGTCACTTCCGCGTTCTCGTGTTCGAGCGTTCTGCGGGCATGGCGTTGCGTCAGCCTGATTTGCATCTCAGCCTTATTTGGAAGCAACCCATATATGGTAGGATCGGATAGACAAGAAAACAAGCTTCAATTTGGTATGTGTGCATTTTTTGTACCTCAATCCTAAGGTGATCTGCCAATAGTTTGAAAAATTGGGCGGCGTTTTTCACCACTGATATCTAAACTTTTCAAAAATGCACAACCATGTGTGTAACAAGCGTTTTCTAAGCTTTAAAATGATGTATAACATGAGGGGATTTGTTGTGAGTTGGCGATGTGAGAGCTCCGTGTGGTGCGCCGAGTCAGGGCGCGAGCCGGCCCGCCGTGAGTCACGGCCGCGCCGTATACCCCGGCATAGTTGGGCGGTTCCATAATTATCAAAACATTTGCGTTTTCTACGTAAATTATAGCGTTTTGATACTCATTAGATTGTATACAGATAATGAGGTAACCACATACTATAACCACATAAGTGTAGGCATGTTCGGTCACATTTTGTTCAGGTTTGCGACGCAAAACTTTTTTGTTTTCTTTGTCACCAACTTCATCCGAAAGGAAAAATCATGTGTCCAATGTGAACATATTTGCGTTGAGATGATGACTGAAGTTCACTTTTTACATTGTATGATCCAAAAATCAATAATAACATAGCAAGTTGTTGAATGTGATATCAAGGACACATGGGTTTTTGCTGATATTTCAATGCAATGATTTTTCAGATATGCAAAAGATGCTGCATTGGTAATAGCAACTGGAACATCACAAAAATGGTACAAGCTGTGCAACTTAGAAGAAGAGCTACCAAGTCTTTTCTGCCAAATGTTGTAATTCCAAAGAATTATCAATTGTTGTGCAATTCAGCCAGTTGGGTGCGAATAAACTTGAATAAACCAGTACAATGTCAGTCGATCATAGTTTATAGGTACTAGTAATATATTTCATATACTTTTGGTCATCATATGTCTTAAAAGTAGCATTTCCTGGTGGATTATGATAGTTTTGATGGTAAATTTAGAATTAGCAAGTTCCAAAACCCTCTAGGAGTGAAGTATTGCTGATATTCAATGAACTACATGTATATGGAAGATAATGTGACTTCACATATATATTATGTGTAGACAGGTACTGATGACCTTTGACCTTTTGAGATATGCTACAAATTATCATTTTTGATTGCAAATAATTCCGTAACAATGTGTCTAGAATGTCTGCCATACATTGTATGACGAGAATCTACTACATATTTCCAATATTTGAAATATCTTAGTTATAGGGTGAACGGTTTCATGATTATTGCTCTTCAAAGAGAGGTCATCTGGAAATAATTGGCCACTTTTCAGCTGTGCCATGCTGAAAAAACTTAATTTTCAGCAGGTTGACCTCACCTGTAGTGAAAGAAAAAGAGAAATAAACACCTTATCTTTACTTGATTGCTACAAAATGCTACCTGGACTGTGCAGAAAAGAATGTTTGAGTGGCACAATGTTTTTACTTTCTTAATTATTACTAATTAAAAATGCAATTTTCACACCTGGCGCCACACCTGCGGACACCGCCCAGCAACTTCGAAAGGCCATATCTCGGGAACGGAAGGTCCGATTTTCGTTCCGTAACTTCCTTTTTTCATGTTTCAGCACCCTCTATCAAGAAATATAAATGTTTCGATTCCTCTGGATACCAAATAATTTCGACTGGAAACCCTATTTATATGTCAAGACTTGTAAATAGAACTCCTCTGGATGATTGTCTTGATTTTGCATATTGTCCTGACTTGTTTCAGGGGCTTTGACATGTATTGACCCGAAATTCCCGTAGCTTTGAATGCGTGATCAGAACGATGAACACGCTTATTTACCTGGGAGGTGTATAAGTTCCTGGGACAGGGAGAGCAAAGATTTGTATTTCATATACAGCAGGTCAAATCACATTAGCAAGATACCAAAGGATTCTTGTGGAGTAAGATTGCACCAAGATCATATAAGAAGGCAGGCCACAGCTTATGTGTGGCGGAGTCATAAGCATGGTGAACTTCTTTTTTTTTTTTAATTTAAGGTGACAGTCTGCAGGTGTTTTTGAGATTCTGTCCGAGATGGGATTTAGCATGAAAGTTGAGCTGTCTAGTAAACATTATGAAAAATCTAACCATACATCAGTCCCAACTATTTGAGTGTTGGTTATGTAGTTTTTTTCTTCATAAATGGAAAGTATGTAATTAAATTGAAACTAAGACAATGATGACCCAGTTTCACTTATTTGTCAGAATACAGACCATCAAATTTGCAAAGAGCCTACTACAATATTTGTGATTTGTAGACAATTTAATCAGATCCCTGCCTACTATGTTACGGACAGGTGCGCCTATCGCAGAGCCGCTGTTTGTTTACCCCAACATGCGCCGTTTCAGACCGCCCATAATTTACCATGTAGAACATCACGTGCGGGCGGAGCACTATGATGTGTCAGCGGAGGTTGTCAAACGCATTTATAGCAACTCTAGAGCTTAGATAAGCTATAACTATCACTAATATGTCTTTACAATCAGACGTTTTGGAGCGCTCAATGTGATGAGATTGGGTACAGAAAAGTTTAAATGCACGCTAATGTGACACGGTTATTGTCTGCAGACCGGATAGCGTCGGTGGGGGGAGTCCCAACCCACACAAAGATCGGCCTACCTTACTCGGCCACGGCGGGAAACTGCTCAGCTTGGCCCTGAAACAAAACAACAGGACAAATCTTCAGACATTTTTCTCGAGGATGGTGTGAAAATGGGGGATTTGACGTGAGGATTTGAGGAGAGAGAGCGGAAGGAAAACGTACCAAACGATGTCACCGATGTTGAACTGTGCCGCCATGTTTACTACCGGGGACGCTGGGAAAATCTCAGGGGAAGGACCAGTCTACGTGGTAAATAGGGGGACCAGGTTTGAAATTTGAAAATGCTAGAATAATTAACTAAAATATGTAATGATACCCACAAAAGACATATTACTGGATTGAAAGTTTTATTAGATCAAAGATATTGTTCATAGATGAAATCTAGTAAATCTTATATCTGTTATCATTAAAATAATTTGTAATGGTCCCCCGTATCCTAATGGTCCGGTCCCCATACCCGGAAGTGAATGAGTTTGTTGACATATCTCGTGTTTCTCTACCGGCAGAAATTGTCTCAGTGTGAGCTAACGTGTGTGGGCTTGTGCGCGGCTTAATTTTAGCCCTGACGTATTGTCTACTGTAGCAGTGAGGGAAGAACAGGCAGTCATAGACATGAAGTTCTGCTACAAAAGACTCTCTGAATCAACGATGATGGAATGAAGGTAAGTTGGACGTGAGTTTCTTTCCACTCTAGAGAAAGAAAAAGTGTAACGCATCTACGCCAAATTATATCTGGTTCAGTTACTCAAGCAGCTGAATCATTTTGAACACTGTCAGGCGTTTCAGGTAGCATCCACTCTCTGTCGTCTGTGATCTGTTATAGAACATGCTTTATAACCTAACTATGATTTGACATGCAAAGTTGCAAAAGGAGATGAGGACAAATTTTATAGTTTGCAAAAGTGCAACGCACGTAGTATCGACAAAGTCTAGACGTTTTCCTTTGTTTTGTCGGTATATGGTATATATGTACACACAATGACAGTACCCAAAGGAACAAAAGAAGGGTGTCCTATTGTACTTGAAAAAGCAATCGACGGAAACGAATGATGACGAACGAAGCCTTATGCTGAAGTGAAAAGAGTTTTGTTTGTCTTCTTTTGTTCTGTATTGTCAGCAGAACTTTGAGTCGAAAATCTATAAATATGTGCAAATGTTGTATTTCCAGTTTCGGTCTAACGTTACCAAACGCCCAGAAATATACGCATGACTCACCTTGCCTTGTATATCCTGTGGGGATTTCTGTCAGCTCTTGCGCAATTTGAGAATGATTGTTGTTGTTGTTGTTGTCCTCATTCAACGTCTATTATTTCGCTAGACGTGGCCTCTTGGTGCTGAGTAACACATGGTTCGCTTTTGAGATAAGAGTCTCTCTTGGTATTTAACTCTTGGTTCCTTGTGCTTGAGAGTTGCTGGAGGAGTTTCTAGGAGAGTACGTCGAAACGGTGTGTACTCTCAATGTACTGGGAGAAGGCCATGTACATCTGTTCGTTGATTCCTTCTGAAAGGTCTTCTCTCATTCCAGCTAGCGTGGTGATGTCCGTGTCTCTGCTGTCCTCTGCTGTGTTGTATGTCTCATATATGTTCTCCGCTTCTAGCAGCATGTGTTGTCTTTCCTTTTCATAGCGAGGGCAGTGGTACAGGAAGTGGTTGGTGGTCTCTACAGCTTGGACAGGATAGTGGACATGTCACTGTCATCTGATCACAAATCATGTTGCCAGGAAGCTCTGTACTGTAGATCGTATTGGTGTATTTGCTGACTTAAAGAAAAGATAAATAAAATAAATGAAAGATCATAAATTCATAAATCTATAGGCTATGGTTGAAATTAGGTATTTTTATCTTAAGGTCTTCTAAAGTTTAAGGATGAGAACTGTATGCGTTTACATGCACTTTACATGTACCTCACCTCACCGGTCCCATAGCCTCACCGGCCGTAGGGGCAGCAATGCCATCAACGTAAGTTTTCCATCTTCTTCTATGTACATTTATGTTTAAATCACACATAGATAAAGCAGAGAGGTATCATAATGTATGCCTTCCTTTGATAGGTGCTGGTGTGTTACGCCGAATGGCGGTTATACCGGCTATATAGATACAGATACAGATACAGATCTTGCCACCACTTCAGTGTAAGGAATGTTGGATCAAGGTCAAAATCACTCCCAACATTTCCCCAAATCAAATCTACATCCATCGAAGGTTGGGCAATTTTCAGCAAATACAATTATCCTGTTGACAGCAGTGGCAGCTGTTGGTGTGGGAAACAGTTTTATTTGGGAGACAGGAAAATACTTTCATGGGGAGGAAGTCTAGTATCAAGTTCATCTTGGTCAAGTTCAACCATGATCTACAATCAGAGTGCCCATTTAGGGAGAGGATAATTTGTCTGTGCTTTAACTGCAAATGGAGTTGCAAATGGATCTGTGGCTAATCCAGGGATTGCTTATCCCCCATATCTAGCCTCCACAGGGATCTGTTAGAGAAATGAAAGTGGGAACCATTAGAACACAGCGGTTATCATAAAACAGTACATGTACTGTAAATTCAGTTAGTTTTACAGTGGTTTTATTTCACATATAGTAGGAGGGAAAAGAAGGGTTTGCAGCATTTTGAATTCATGTTTGAAACGATTCAGGTATCATTTTGAATTTGCTCTGGAGAGGTTGCCACAAATAAACAAAAGCACCGAGAACATTTCTTGATTTACATGTAAAGTACAACATGTTTCTGTATTTCTTGTCATTAAAAAATGCGAAAAATAACGGAAAATATCAAACTACCAGCACCAAGTTGGGACCTACTGTTAAAGGTTAAGAATTTCTGGGGCACGTAGTTTGTTTTGGTGTGGCTCAAAACTACAAGTCAAACAGTACTCTCTAAATACATAGTACAAACTTAATGGCCCTGTAATACTGCACTCAGCACTGTTGCAGGTTCTTTGGTCTTATTTGATCAACACAGATGAATTTTGCTGTAACGTTCAACCAAATCAGTTGTGTTGATGAGATTTTTTTAGCGTATACACAGTCTTGCATATAACTAACTGTAGACCCAAGTTAAGCCAAATGTGTTAAGCCTTACTAAAGGCACATGAAAACACAGTGTAATAGCCTGACCTTGACCTTTGTTTGGGTTGTCACAAAGTTTGTAAAACCCACATTTCTGATTGGAAAGGTGTGTTTATACAAGTTTAAGTGGTATGCCCACTAATAAACAGCATAAGGTACTCATTCATGATTGTGTGCCTGTGGTGTCTGAATATTGTGATAAGGTAGGAGATGTGTGGTTAAGTCTGTACTGTAGGTTGCTTTTAGATGTCTGTAGTCTAGACTACATCACAATCCTTTTATTTTGCTAAAAAATTGAAGACATTCACGAGATACCTGTGTAATTTGTCAGAGGAGGAAAATTGAAGGCTATCAAAAAGCCAGTGTATCAAAATGAGTCTCGGATTTAGTCAGAAGCCTGAGTGTTTAAGATTGCTCCACTAAACATTTATTGTGGTGGCTATTTTTGCACAGAATTTGTAATTGTATTGATTTTGTGGTTCATTTAGGTAGCAGGAAGAGGATTTAAGTACCATACATGTTGAACATGTCACACCAAGGAGGTTAAAATAAGATTATTTTCTACACCTTGTTGGTCACATATAAATGCTAGACAAAGTTGAACACCAGCCAATTTGATCATGATCTATGTGTGGCAGACAGATTCCATTTGTTGAACTGCTCACCATTTTTATGACTTACCTCCAGCTGGCAAGGGCAGATATCAATAGGTCAGATGAGTCACCCAGTGCCTGTGAAAGTTGCCGTCTGTTCTTACATGTAATGTGGATTGTTGTGCCTACTAGTAGCTGTTTCAGGAAACATTTTACCCATTTGTCCAGCATTCTGTCACAAAAGGGATGATAGAAATGTCCTCATTTAAAAAACGTCTTAAGATTAGATTACCTGATATGCCTTCCATGCCTGACTCCTGTCTCTGTTGTAACACATGTACCTGTACGATATGTCAGTCATTGTCAACATCGTGCTGGATTATAAGGTAGGTTTAATATTTGGTGTACAAAACTTTGCTTACTTTTGTCACACCTAATTTTTGGTTCTCAGAAGTGACAAAGTTATTGATTGAATCAAGCAAGAGGATGAATACTAGGACTTACAAGGTCAGTTACTCAAACAACTTTATAAATTTAACCTTTAAACTGCCAAACCTGGATATATCCGGCACACATATACATGTCCTGTGTGCCGTGCCCGGATATATCCAGGATAGTGTATTCCCCCGAAGTAGCAGCTTTGCGCGCGTGTAGCGCACAAACACCCGGAAATTAGGGACTTCAGCCTTGTTCGGGGGGTTCTTTTGGAGGTCAGCGGCCAACCCTGGCACTGATAGCATTTTATAGGGCTGAAACTCTGGCAGTTTAAGGGTTAAATGGTGCAGAGATTTCACTGGTGACTGAATATGACACATTTTCTTCAGGTGCGATGGCAAGATGGCGATCAACCCCAGGTCCGTGCGTTCCATCGGGCTGTCGCTGATCGTGTTTGGGGCGCTCAGCGTGATCTTTGGTCTGGCCTCCGACCTGAGCTTCAGCGACGCCTACCTGCACCAGGCCTCCGGGCCCATCTGGAGCGGAGTGTTTGTGAGTCAGGCTGCTGTCCATGTACAGAGATTGCCAATTGAAATGTGTTCTTTTCATCTGTCGATGACAGATTTGTCAAACAGATGTGTGAAAGACAGACTGCCTTATTCACTACTTAACTTCTGTGTATCTTATACAGGTCCTCATCACGGGTATCCTGGCAGCCTCCATCCACTATGAGAAGGGGAACAGGTGCATCGTGAGTAACACATGCTTCATTGGGGGCAGCACGCTCCTTTGTAGCCTGTCTTTCCTGCTGTGCAACAGCATCTGGTGCATTCTTGTTACCTTGATGTCTAACCATTTGAATAAAATATGTTAAGTTTTCTGTGTACCAATTGTATAACTTTTGTTCTTTATATTCCTATCAATTAATTGCTTTTGATTTAAGCAGACTCCAGGAAGAATAGTGCTGAATTCACATGCTGCCTTGTCTGAGTCTGGTCGGAGTGGCTGGCCTTCCTACTGGGTTAGAGTTCAGAGGTCGTGCACAAAGTAACCGATTTGACCTCTAATCCAAATCATCCCAATGGAAATCTTGACAAAACAAACCTTCATCAACGTATTGTCTTTATCCTTGCCTTCCAGATGATCGCCCTGACCACCCTGGGGACCCTGTCGGTCCTCCTGACCATCGCCTCATGGGTCATGTCATCTATCGGCCTGAACGGGCGCGACACGTGCCCCGTCAGCAGCTGTCTGGCCGTCAAGGTGCTGCACGGCGTGTCCCTGGTGCTGTCTGTAGTGGAGACTGTGCTGTCGTTTGTGTGTGTGATACTGGGATGTGTGGGGATATGGTCACCACAGGTGAGGCTTTCGAATTGCTAGATTCAAAGCATTTACACAAGAATGTATTACAGTAAACCGTATTTAGTTATAGGTAGTGAATGACGCATGCCATGTCTCTCGAGCAGTCTGTAGTAGAAACTGTGCTGTCCTGCATCTGTGTGATACTGGGATGTGTTATGGTCGCCACAGGTGAGACTTCTTGTGTCAGATTGCAGTAGCAAATTTCTGTTACAGTAGCAAATTTCTGTTACAGTAGCAAAGTTCTGTAGTTACTGTTACTGTACACACCATGTCCCTGGTGCTGTCCGTAGTGGAAACTGTGCTGTCGTTTGTGTGTGTGATACTGGGCTGTGTGGGGATATGGTCACCACAGGTGAGGCTTCAGAAATGCTAGATTATACCAAAGTACTTACACCAAAGTAGTGCCGTAGTTCAGGGGTAAGTCAGCTGTAGAGACTTTGCTGTGATTACCTTTACACATTGACATCTAAACAGGCACTCTTGTTTGTCTGTGTGATTCTGGGATGTGCACATCACTCCACACCTTACACTTTAAACATTAGTACAGTAACTACAAATCATGGCTATAATCTCCCTTATTGTTGTATTTCTCTCCAGGACCACTCCACCTCGCCCCCACCGTACCCCCAGCAGCAGTTTGCAACTCCGACTCAGCAACCTGTGGTCATCGTGCAGGCTTCACCAGGTTAGCACTGGTATTACCTGTGTGTGTATGTGCGTGTGTGTGATTGTGTGTGCGTGTGTGTGTGTGTGCCTATATATAAGTGTGTGTATGTGTGTGTGTGCATGTGTATGTGATTGTGTGTGCGCGTGCATGTGTATGTGTGATTGCATCACAGTGTCCATGTGTGTGTGTGTAGGGGGGGGGGGGTCTGAAGGCACTTATTGTCACAAAGGTAGGTTTGACATCAGAGTATGTGATCATCAGAGATGGTCTGTGATGATTTGAGCACTATCATAATATGTGCAAGGTAGAGTTCAAGCATTCTTCACTTCGTTACTCTAACTCCTGTGCAGATGACTGTTGTAATAATCTGTAATACCTTCCCCAGGTGTGCCCGTGTCCTCCCCCCCACCAGGTGTGCAGTACGTGTACGTACCTGTCTCCGCGGGAGACCAGTCGCTGCACCCCAGTCCACACGCACAGGTCGTGGCCTCCCAGGGCACCTCTCCTCAGCAGGTCATCTACACGGGGCAAAGGTTATCACCCGGTGGAGGTCAGGGGGCAAGCTATCCACAAGGTCAGGGGTCAGCATCTCAGGGTCAGAGGTCAGGTCAGGGGACAACAGGTAGACGGCGAGGAAAGCCGGCGCCCCCACCGCCTTATGAGGCTACTGAGGGGGATTTGAGGCAACCACCGATCAACCCAGAATTCTCAGGAAGGGTATGATAGGGTTTCCTGATCACAGACTATTGCAAGGTCTTTGGGTAAATGTGGCAATAAAGGAGGAGGAGGCCAGAGGAGTGAAGCCGGCCTAGGAGTGTGTTTGGCTACCGGATATTCGTGTAGCTGTTAATATGGCCACAGGGAGGGGCAGCAACACTATTGCTGAATAGAAATGCTCCTCCCTGTTTGAGTGATGGCAGATCTCCGGTAGCCAAACACACTCCTAGTCATAGGCCAGCTTCATTCCTCTGGCAGTTTCTGATACTATCTTATGCTACTGTAGGATCTGCTTGGAGAGAAGCAGTTGCTGTGAAAAGAGACATGACAAATGCAGTAACAAACAAATTATGAATTTTCAAGAAAGCCAGACCTCACTTCAGACCACTTTAAGATATGCATACCTTTTATCTAAACACTGTACAGATAGCCACTGCAGGTAAGAAGATGAGGAAAATTGACCTGATTATGTGTTGCATTACTTAATAATTCTTCCATAGAGCACATGCCTTGTTGGAAATTTTAGAGCAATGCCACAATGCAATGAACTCGTTAATAATATAAAGTTATGATAAGAAATGCAGCTGTTTTAGAATTATAAATTTGCGGACAAATGATTTTAAGAAAAGCAGTTTTTAGTATTGAATGTAAGTAAAAAAGGAAATGTGTCTGATGGCAAGAATTTTCCTGTAGCCTGTGCCTTCATGAAGCAGACTAGTGATGTTGTACTTACTACAAGGTGCTGTAGTTTGATGAGGATTCTGATGATGGTTATTATCCTGCATGGCAGGGAAATTGTAAAGCAATGTTTGTATTGCAATGAAGGAGGATGGGACTAGGAAAGGTATTTTAGTGTAATGTAACCAGCTGCTGCCACTCCGTGTCCCTGCAAAGCTGGTGTGTTACACGGAAGGGTGGTTATACCGGCTTATAGATACAGATACAGAGTGCTGTAGACAGCTGAAGTGAGAGCAACTGATGGAAGGGAAACCAAATAGGAATTCTAGTCCAAAACTCGGCTTAAGACTAGGAATGGTTTTGCTCAGTATTTTATTACTTCCATGTTTTAACATGTCAGAATTTTAGAACTGTACATATTTGGCATATCACGGGTCTGTATACATTTGATCAGTTTTGTATATTTCACAAGTCAATCCATTGTTTTACTATTGTATCAAATTAGTTAATGTAGTGCTTAAGTTTTTCATCATTGTTGTCTAGCAATTATTTCTCGCAAGGTCATATGATTTTTAGATTATGTGAATGAACATGTTATATGAAACGTATCATTTATCTGTTATTGTGACTGATTCACCTTTAAATAATTACTGTAAGAATTGTTGCACACGTTATATTTATATGTACTGTAGCATATATGTTTATGTAGTATGCACACTTTTTAAAGACAATTTATTGTATTATGCATGGTATTATGCATGGTATTGTAGATCTTTAGTTGGAGTAAACACATCAAGATTAAGAAAAGTGCACAAAATAGGAAAATGCTAAATTCTAGGATTTTCTTCTCACCAAAGATGTGATTCCTCTTATGTTGCAAATGTCCAAGAATGTAGATTTATCAGTTGCAGTTTATCAATACATGTACTACTTGTGAGGAGAAATGTGTTGTCTCCACAAGGACATAGTGAAAGTTTCACTAAAGTAGAGGAAACCTCAAACAGGTATCTCACTGAAGTTGTGGTATGTATGTTGGTGGTGCAGCTGCATCCTTTCGTGGATTTGTATTACCTTTGACTTTATAATGTGAACATCAGACAAAATGTACAGGTAGGACGGCAAAACATACAAAGTATAAAAATATTTGTTGTTTATCAATGAAATTTCTTGTGCTGTCCAATCGTTTGCCCACTGGCACTGCCAAGTGCCACAGCTTCAGTGAAACCTGCTTAAGGTTGTGCCCGGGCCACTGATCAGGAGAGTTTTATGTCTCAAGACTCAATAGGTAGCAGAGGTAGAAATATTTAGGTGGAAGGCAGTGCTTGGAAGACTTGTAAGGAGGGAGAATTTGGAATAAATACAAAGGTTACATTAACAACATGATTGTGCATCTGTCTGTGTGTGTGTGTCTGTGTGTTAACACAATAACTTGAGGGTGAACTAATAATCTTGATATTTGGTATGTCTCTGCAACACCTCAAAATGATGACAATTTTAGGCCCCCTAGCTGCTTGTTATGATACTGCAGCAGAACATCTGGTTTTCATCTCATTTTCTGGACATGCTATGGTTGTAATTTTTAATTGGTAGAGTAAATTGTGTAGATTTCAGCCACCTAGTGGCCTTTCTGGAATGTAGGGACTAGGTAATGAGTCAATAGTATCTGCGAACAGCAATATCTCTCAGATATGAAGAAACACTCTAAGGTTTAACGGAGAGTTGACAATTGCATTTCTAAGAATAGTAAGATTTTATTTATTATAAGAAATAAGAATGCTAACATAACCAAATACCTACCACGTATATGCATAATATATGTATAAGTATTCTGATCTATAACAAGACTTGGTTCTACATGTATTACAACAAAATGTATACAGGCAGTATAACAACACTTGCCTTTGTCTATCTACTTACATCTATTTACCTGTACTAATTCTATCATTCTACCAGCCACAATTCCCAAACAAGAAAACAAAGTTATACTAGTTATGCTAAATACAATTCCAAAACATCTAACAACAGAAAATGAACAATTTGCTAATATTAGACACCTGTATATAATATCATAAAGACAAGTTAATAACTAATCAGTAATCTACAATAAAAGAACTTTGAACATGCAAAACTGGGATTAACTATTACTAAGACTACATTATCTTGAACAGAGAAATTGTTACTGTTAGAACATGCTTGTCATTCTGCATACAGACTCAAATTGTTCTGTGAAAGACTTTCAACAAGAAGTAAACAGTATACTAAATAATATCATAAAAGCATAATATCAACTCTAAAACATTGGTCTAGATAAGTCTGACCTCATAGTAAGTTTGAGCAACCTCATGTTAGCTAGTACTCCACAATACAACTCACAATCATTATCTTCTTCATCAGAGGAAACTGTTCATGCCATCCCACAAAATGTTGCAAACTAGGTGTTCCTCCTGCAGTCTAATGTTTCCAAAACAAAAATTATCTGTGGAACATGCAAGAAGACTTTGCAAATGACTTTAACAGCCAATGTTGCATCATGAGGCCTTCTTACTTCACAACACCGAAATAAATCTCGTTTATAAAGGTGTCTTTTTTTCTTCCTCAATCCAATCCAAGTCTCCCTCCTATCACTTTAAATGCCCATCATTACTTATAATTAAGGTGTTCTTCCAGTAGTGAGCTCAGAAGTTGGGCTAGTCGAGTTGCTTCCTGGTCTGACTTTGCAAATTGGGTTTTAAATAACCAAGGTTACTACTTATTCCTCAAACCTGTAGGGTGACTCAATTGTGAGTCTTCATGTGTTTCTTCAAATTGCCCAGCAAACTGAACTGCCTGCTGCACTCCTCACACTTGTACGGTTTCTCACCCGTGTGAGTCCGCATGTGACTTATCAGATGACCCAGCTCACTGAACTGCCTGCTGCATTCAACACACCTGTAGGGCTTCTCCCCCGTGTGAGTCCGCATGTGGGTCTTCAGACTTCCCATACGACTAAACTGCCTGCGGCATTCCTCACAGCTGTAAGGTTTCTCCCCTGTGTGAGTCCGCATGTGGGATTTCAGACTTCCCAGCTGACTGAACTGCCTGCTGCACTCCTCACACCTGTAGGGTTTCTCCCCTGTGTGAGTCCGCATGTGTTTCTGCAGATTGCCCAGCTGACTGAACTGCCTGCTGCACTCCTCACACTTGTAGGGTTTCTCCCCTGTGTGAGTACGTATGTGCTTTTGCAGATCACCCGGCTGACTGAACTTTCTCCTACACTTTTCACAACAGTAGGGTTTCTCCCCTGTGTGAGTCTGCATGTGTCTCTTCAAAGCACACAGAAAACTGAATGCCCTGCTGCACTCCTCACACCTATAAGGTTTCTCCCCTGTGTGAGTACGCATGTGTTTCTTTAGATCACCCAGGTCATTGAACTGCTTGATGCACTCCTCACACCTGTAAGGTTTCTCCCCTGTGTGAGTCCGCATGTGTTTCTTCAGACTTGCCAGCTCACTGAACTGCTTGCTGCACTCCTCACACTTGTAAGGTTTCTCCCCTGTGTGAGTCCTCTTGTGTCTTTTCAGATAACCCAGCTGACTGAACTGCCTACTGCACTCCTCACACCTGTAGGGTTTCTCACCTGTGTGAGTCCGCATGTGTGCATTTAGACGACCCAAGCGACTGAACTGCCTGCTGCACTCCACACATCTATAGGGTTTCTCCCCTGTGTGAGTCCGCATGTGTTTCTTCATATTACCCAGGTCACTGAACTGCCTGCTGCACTCCTCACATCTATAGGGTTTCTCCCCTGTGTGAGTCCGCATG
>NC_049985.1:695961-702345 GCF_000003815.2 Branchiostoma floridae | reverse complement strand
GTTGTTGCAAGAATGAAACTAGATTGCTGTTTGAACTGTGCATGCTTAAAGTAGAAGTGCCATGGCTATCTGGCAATGCTGTTATGGGACTTCTGGCATGTGAGTCATAAACAAAATACTTGTTATCAGCGTGCAACAATGCTACTGTTGAACCAGTTATTCCATGTGCTGTTATGAAAAGACAAGTGTTGGATTCAGCAAATGCTGCTTCTAGGGCTTTCTTTAAGGTGTAATAAGGATAGACTGCTTCTGTGGCAAATATGTCTCCAGTGTAAGACTCTTTTATTGATACACGTACAGTATTGTTGTAAAGTTGCAAATAGTCTGGAATATCATCAACGGAGAGGAACTCCACACCAGATCTTAGTGATGGTTTTATGTAGGTGTATAGTGCATCTCCTTGAAAAAGTACACCATCAAGGTCTGTACTTGTCCAGGTAATTGCTTGTCTGCAAGTACTGTGGTTAACAACTGCCATTAAAGCATTTGCAGTGCATTGTTTGCCTCTATTATCTCCACTGAAAATGATGTCACCTTGGTGGTATTTTCCCGATAAAATAGATTCACACATTGTTCACAATATATGTGTTCTTTGCTTGACTTTATTTGCACAATGCACAGTGCTCAGTGGCACGATTGAGTCTGGTGTGTGCAAAATGCACAGTGCTCAATGGCACGATTGGTCTGGTGTGTGCAAAATGCACAGTGCTCAATGGCACGATTGGTCTGGTGTGTGCAAAATGCACAGTGCTCAATGGCACGATAGGTCTGGTGTGTGCAAAATGCACAGTGCTCAATGGCACGATAGGTCTGGTGTGTGCAAAATGCACAGTGCTCAGTGGCACAATTGGTCTGGTGTGTGCAAAATGCAGTGCTCAGTGGCACGATTGAGTCTGGTATGTGCAAAATGCACAGTGATCAATGATCTGTTAATAGGTCTCAAGGTCTAATTTGGTTGGATCAAGGACTCTCTTTCAAACCTCTTTGGTTGGATGCAAAATGTAATGCGTAGATTTCAGCAGAAGAAGTATAAATGTGTACTGTGTAAAATCTTATTGAGTACAGACTTTTGCTAGCTGTAAGTTTCTGTATATTACTGTGTCACTTGTATATATAGCAGAGAACAGTCTAAGGCGTCACTGAAACAGAAAGAAAATATTGTCTTGATCACATAACATCTTACTAGTACCAACAAAAAGCAAAAATCTACAAAAGTTCAGGTGTGACATCTTGCCAACTGCTTTGCTGATTGTTTAACAGTTAGCTACAATCCGTTGTTTTCTACTATTCTTTGGAAATGTATGTTTTAATGTATTAGAATCCGATCCATCTTTTCAACTTGTACGATATTTTTACAATCAAAAATGCCCTGCATAATGCCTCGCATCGGCTCAAGCACAGTGCACCATTAAACTATCTAAATTCTCGTCAATCCCCACACACTGGTTTTACTAAAAAAACTATATACCGTTCCTTGGAAATATGTTTCAATGTGTCCGAATTCATGATCACTATCTTTTCAAATTGTACGTTACTCTTACGATCGAAAATGTCCTGCAGGACCTCCTGCAGCTGCATATATAGACGCACGCCCCCCTCCCACCCGCACGTAAACTGTTCCAATCGTTGCACAATAAACTTGACTGTATACCCTCCACAAAATCTTTCGTCAAATGTCGTGCTCATTTTACTCACATGACACTACGCCTTAGAATGTAATGTTATATTTTAATACATCCGAATTCCAGAAAGATAACTTTACAAACTGTACCAATTTCTGTACGATAAAAATCTCACCTCCTCCGCACCGTCAACGCCCGTGAGGGTATTTACCGGAATAACCCGAAATGACCCGGAATAACCCGGAATAACCGTAATATTTCTTGTTCCCATGGCCATATATACATTATTTTATGCCAAAATATTGCATTCTGCGATCTTAACTTATCAAAGCACACTGTATTTCGGTAGCTTTCATCCTTTATTAAGGTTATTCCGGGTTATTCCGGGTTATTCCGGGTTATTCCGCTAAATACCCGGACCCGTCAACGCTATCGCAAAATGAACCGTGCGATTTAACGACAACTCCTCAAATGTTACATGACCAGTGTTTTACTGCAAATCAAGAAACATTTTCCTTTCCTAGACTTTGCTAATGAGCGCTGCAATGTTTTCTGTACGAGTAGAGGTCATGGATAAACAGTATTCTTACAACGTTTATTTGAAGGGCTAAGAAGGGCTGAGAATTGTCGTAAAAACGCACGGTACATTGCGTTTATTTGAAGGGCTGAGAAGGGCTGAGAATTGTCGTAAAAACGCACGGTACATTTTGCGACCATAGCAGACCCATCCAAGGACGAACCATTAAACCGGGGACAAAGCCGGGCGCCTGCGGCGCCCCGGCAAAAAAAATTAAAAACCCAATTTTCTAAGGACCGTACCTGGAAACATAACATTTTTTTTCTGGACCATACTCATGATAAATGGTTGGAATAATGAGGACAAATTGCAATTTTTATATTTCAGCCATACCATAGGTATGGTGAAATATATTGTATTCGTAATGTTTCTTTCTTTCTTTCTTTCTTTCTTTCTCCTGTCAAATCTTCAGAACACGGTATCTCCGTTGTTCCTCAACCGAATGACTTGAAATTTGGCACAAGGGTAGAGTGGGCCAATACCCTCGGACGTTTTTTTCATTTTTTCCATATCTGTCTCTTAAATGATTTTATTAAGGGTTTTTGGTCATCTTAAGACCAAAACTGTATATTTGGGCCCCCTGTACCCTGGTATTATAACCGAATTAGTTGAAATTTGGCACAGATGTGCCTTGATAAGTCCCCCATATAGATTCAATATCAGTTTTGGTGTACAGTATAACGAAATGCTTATTTTTGCGATTTTTTTGTCATTTTTTTACCAAAAAAGGACACTTTTGGCTCCTGTACCTTGGTTTTAGAACCAGATGACCTGAAATTTAGTATAGGAGTGCCCTAGACATATGCGCACATGGATTCAATAACACTTGAGGTATACAGTACAACAAAATGCTTAATTTTGCGATTATTTGGCCATTTTATGACCAAAAAGTACACTTTTGGCTCTTGTGCTCTGGTTTTAAAACCAAATGACCCAAATTTTGGTAAAAGGGTGCACTAGACATTTATTCAAATGACACATGTATAATTTTTGTCATAGACTACGTCAAAATGATATATTTGGGGATTGTTTTGTCATTTTCCAATAGCCAGAGGGGTCAATGACCTTAAGGTCGTTGACCCCCAGCTGCAGATTGCACCTACTGGCATACTGTAATTCTTGATTTTATTGCGGTAACTTAATTTTAGCGTTTTTAGCGCCCACTAGTCGAGCGCTAAATTTTCATTACGCGACTTTTTCATTACGCGAATTCACCACCGCCCCCCACCCTCTAAAAATGTCGCGGCGCCGATTTCTGGTTTTGTTTATTTAATACTTAGTATATACGGTCACGATCTAACTCTTGTCCTTTACAAAAACGTGCACACATTACCCTAGTAATTCACACAGGAACAAGAAGTTCGTCGTTCTTCAAGAAATAAAACATATATTTAAATGGAA
The DNA here is from genome assembly GCF_000003815.2 of Branchiostoma floridae. Classification (NCBI taxonomy): domain Eukaryota; kingdom Metazoa; phylum Chordata; class Leptocardii; order Amphioxiformes; family Branchiostomatidae; genus Branchiostoma; species Branchiostoma floridae. The sequence continues at coordinate 698,745 of NC_049985.1, read as the reverse complement.
AGTTTGTCGTCATTTCTTTTACAAAATGCAGTGAAAGCATGCTGACGCAAACAACACAAATTCGTTACGAGCTGAGCTGCATATTTACCAATTGCGTATTTATCAATATTATTCTACGCTACGATTTAGAAGTTTGTCCATAAAATATACAAAACAGTTCCGAAGCTCACGTTGTGCTACGATGTTACACAAGACTTAGAAAATGTCCGCGTCATCTTAGCGTGCAGACAACAACAGCAAAAATGGCGTCGCAGAAAAAAATACAAAGCCACTACGGAATATTTGGTGTAAATCTACGAATTTCTAGGCAGAAATACAGTCAAATTCATAGCGTCAAAGCCCAATATGTATGGCGTGTTTTTTTTGTGAGCTACGAACAATTCGGAATTACAAGAATCCGCCGCCACCCAAGCGTACAAACAACAACAATCAAGTTTCAAAATGGCGCCGACCGTGCGCCGCATGGATCTCACAAAATTATTTCTGCGGCGCCGCATCGAGGTCGACAACCTTCAAGTCTGGCGATGTTTTTCGTGTGTGAAAAGTTTGCGATCTTGTTCGTTCCATGGTGGGCGACTTCTTCCAGAAACGTCTTTTTGATCGAATGCGTGGCCGATTCGAGATTCGCTGACGTCCCTCACAAGTTTTCGCTACCAAATTTCGCAATCTTGGTCCTGCTTCCGGAGTATGGTGGTGGTTCCCGCTACGTTTTTTCTCGCTGTTCGCCGCCTGTATGGCTTTCTCGGCTTCCTTATTCACGACAGCAGTATCAAGTGGGCTGTTGTCGTCGTTGGGTCGGCTATGTCCGCCAAAATTTAGCGGGCCGCCGGCCGGCCAGAGTCGGCGGCCGTCAAGCGCGTTTTGAAATCACCGCGTCCGTAAGTTGTTTATTATTCAGAACCACACGCACCGCCGGCGTGTATGTTATTTCTAGTCATGTATTTTTCGGACTTTAGGCATGTAAACTACCGAGGGTTTTGGTAATATTTATGCTATTTTTTCACACATCCGACTGAAAATTTAGCGCCTCCTTCACAACGCTAAAATTAAGTGACGCGAGTTACTCCATTTTCCCAAAAACGCTATAATTTCCAGACGCGAGAATTTCAAGAATTACAGTATATGTCTATTCAATCTAATTAGATAGGTAACCAATCACTTAGCCTGAATCTATATCCTAAAGAGGGGGGGGGGTGGCAGCCAATCAGCGAGCCCGGTGTTATCTGGAAGAGTCCATTCTTACACGGAGGGGTTCATTTTTTTAAATTCATCATTGGACTGGTGAAGTCTTTCAGTGGATGTATTTTTGGACAGGTCTATTTTGCAATTTTACAGAATGTGTGCTGGAAGAGTCTATTCTCGCACGGAGGGGGGATTTTTCAAAATTCATATTTTGGACTTTGGTGACTTCTAGTTTGTCAAAGTCTTTCAGTAAGGTTATTTTTGGACTGGTCTAATTTGCAATTTTACATGGGTGTTCTGGAAGAGTCCATTCTTACATAGAGGGGGCTTTTTTAAAAATCCATTTTTTGGACTTCAGTGATTATGTCAAAGTCCTATCTTAGCGGATGTATTTTTGGACTGCTCTACTTTACATGGAAGAGTCCATTTTTTGCACACGGAAGGGGGATTTTTTCAAATTCAGTTTTGAACGGGTGATGATTCAAAATTCAATTTTTAGTGGAAGTGTTTTTAGACTGGTCTATTATACATATATTTTCATGCACTGGGACCTTTTTTGCTAAATTCAATTTTGGATTTGGTTTCTTATTCAAAAGGCCAAGGTTTCAGTGGGAGTATTTCTGGACTGGTCTATTGTGCAAATTCACATAGGGTGCACTGGAGTCCATTCTTGAACGGGGGAATTTTGTAAGATTCATTTTTGGGTTAAACCGTCATTAGTAAAAGTGATTTTTCAAATGGGTGATTTTGAAATAGCCTATTGTTGCATGGGGAGGGAGATGGCTGAAATATGCTGTATTTGCTCTCAAGCAAATGTCGGCCTTTCTAGTTTTTGTAATTTTTGCATGGATTGTCATTGCCTTATTGTATGTATAATAATATGTTAATTTGTTATTACCTGGAAGATATCTTGTTTTATTTATTCACATATATTTTGCGAGTATGAGGCGGAAAGCACAAATTGCTTATATTAAGCCTTCTACTCAAGAAACATACGCATAAAACAAGAATAGTAAACGACATTACATACATAAGTACAAAATGGATAACAGAAAAATAAATTTAAACAGGACAAGTTGGTGCTGAATCAATTAGGAGAACCTGCCTGTACAATGGATATAGGTAATGACAAGATCAAAAATGTTACAGTTCTGTTGATGTGAGAGAGATGTTGATCCTGATAACAGTAAAGTACATAAAGTAGTGTCGTTGAGGTGCTTTAGGTCTACTATAATATTTGAGACAGCCGATAACAAAGAACTTCTTTGGCTAGTATAGAGTGTGCAGTGTAGTAGATAATGTTCGGTTGTTTCACAATGATAGCCGCATTTACATGTAGGATAATCAATACAATGGTGTTGAAATAGATGGTAGTTTAACTGACTGAAGTTTAGACGGAGCCTTGTAAGATGAACTGCGGAACGACCTTGGCCATGAGAGAAATGGGAGTATTTTGTCGACTTGTTGAATAGTGAGTCCAGCTCTTTTTTGAAAGTGTTGATCGAAAGGGACGCTTTAGCATTCGTAGGCAGTTCATTCCACAAGTGAACAGTTTGAAGGTAGAAGGTATCTTTTTATACTTTTCAGTTTTACAGGCAATGG
>NC_049985.1:690429-695861 GCF_000003815.2 Branchiostoma floridae | reverse complement strand
GGAGGGATAATATTATGTAAGTACAGTGGTGCGAGCCCAATTCATAATTTTCCAAAACTGAATCAACTGGTGCTTTTTCCTTCTGTCCGCTAGTGTGTCCCATGCAACCTCGGCTAACAAGCTCTCATGTTTAGTGCCTCTCATGGCTCCGGTACAAACTCGTGCCGCGGCCATCTGGACAGACTCAAGAAGATCACAATCTTTGCCGAGAAGGCCACACCAAACAATGTCAGCATATTCAAGTAATGGACGAATCATAGTGACATACAGAGTTTCTAATGTTCCCCGAGGAACAAAATATGATATCCTCTTCAGAAGATTGATTTGCTTCATTGCCTTGGTAATCAATGTAGACACGTGATATGACCAGGACAAGTCACGTTTCAAGTTTAAGCCCAAATGCTTGTGAGAGTCAACTTCCTTAAGCACAACTCCTTTAAACACTAATGGTGGGTGATAGACTTTGACCCTTTTCATGGAGAATGTCATCAGTTCAGTTTTAAGGGGATTAAAAGTTACCAGCCACTGGTCCGACCATTCACCCACCATTCTAAGATCATGGTTCAATCTATTTGCTGAGACGAGCGGATCCAAAACTACTTCCACAAGAAACGTGTCATCAGCAAAAAGATTGGCATCAGTTTGCAAGTTGTCCACTAGATCGTTAATAAAAACTAGGAAAAGGAGTGGGCCCAAAAGCGACCCCTGTGGGACAGTCGGAACATGCCCCATTAATGACAACTCTCTGCTTCCGATTTGTGAGATAAGATTGTATCCATTGAAGAAGTGAACCAGATATCCCTAATTGGCTTAATTTGAAAAGGAGACCATCGTGCCATACCTTATCAAAAGCTTTTGATATGTCCAAGAAAACGGTGCGTACTTCAAAACCTTGGTCTACTGCTTTGTGCAGCTTATGAACAAGGTGTGTCAATGAATTAACTGTTGAGTCTCCGGGGGTAAATCCAGAATTTCGATCGGTTAGCAGGTTGTTGCCATGTAAGTACGCAGATAATGGGGCATAAACTATCCGTTCAAACACTTTGGACACACAGCACAGGAGTGAAATAGGCCTATAGTTTTCTTTGGCCTGCTTATCACCTTTTTTATACACAGGGACAACATTTGAAAATTTCCAAATTGACGGAAAACAGCCGTATTCTAATGAAACATTAAACAAATGCGACAGTGGTTGTGCTATTGAAGGTGCTATACACTTCAGAAGCCTATTACTTAGTCCATCAGGCCCTGTGGCCTTGTTTATATTGAGGTTTGACAGTACACTGTAGACATTTGCGGGGCAACAATTAATTGAATTGAGAGCTAGTTCTGTTCTGGGTACAAAGTTTGGGAAAGAGGCGCCATCGGTATTCAGGTACGTTTGAGATGCAAAGTAGTTGTTAAGAATATCGGCCTTGGCCTTGTCGTCTGTCATAACATTTCCATTCTCAAGTAAAGAGGGCAGAACCCGGTCCGCCTTGCCAAGAAAGATTTCCTTGGAAACTGACCACCATTTCTTGGGGTTAGAAGTTGGATTGGCAAGGTCAAGACAGAGGCTATGCCGAAGATATCTTGGACACAGTCAACAACAGAGAACTAGTACTGATGTCTGCAAGAACACAGGAGAAGCCTCGCTACTTTCCTTTTCAGCAGGGTAAGCAGTCCTACTGGACTGTGGGATCCAGTGGGTAACAGAAAACAAAAGTTGTCACTGGAGAGTTTGATACTGAATATTATGACACTGACAAATTTGTTAAATTTGTACAGATAAAATCATCCAGATAAGATACTCATACAAAATGGTTGGAACAATGTGAAAGACAAATTTGTAATTTTGTAACTTTCATCAGCTTATTGTATGTGTGGCAAAATCGTTACCTGCAAGATACTGTTTGATGCTGCAGTCTGAAGTCTTACAACAACAGAACTGATGTCTTCACAAACACAGGAGAGTCTCACTTTCCCTGTAACGAAGCAGGGTAGGCAGTTCTACTGGACTACAGATTGCCTCTGAGAAACAGAAAACAAAAGAGTGAGTAGAAAGCATACACTTCTTTTACACTCCAGTAAGAGTGTAAAGGAATATTTAAAAATATTCTCTTACAGTTACACTCTTACTGGAGTGTAAAGGAGTATCTATCTCTGTAGTTTCACTAAATACTCTACCTTTTCCCTACTCTCCAAGCTAGGTTAGCCTCCGGCTGCTTTTTAATGTTTTTTTAGTCGTTTTTATCAGACTTCCTATTTAGTCATTTTATTGAAGTACGCAGAAGTAAGACGGAGGATGGTGTAAAGGGTACTTGGCTTCATTGGGCAAAGCTACATGATCAACAGTTACTGAATTATTAAACGTCCCCCTGACTCCTGTGCATTTATTAAAAAAAACTTGAACAGAAATAGTGAACCTTCTGTGAATCCTCCATCATACAAAATGACAAGTAGTACAACAGATAAGATAGTGAACCAATCCCTGAAGCCACCTAATTCAAGAAAACTACACGAACAACAGTTAGTGGATCTCCCTAGACTGAATCAATGAATAAAACCAAATGAGCAACAGTTATTGAACCTCCCATGACTTCACATGTGATGAGCAAAAGTTATTGAACTTTCCCCATACACCAGCCATTCCTCAATGATAGCAACCAGATGTACTAATATGCGGGAAGCTCGTCTTTGGGGCGCATGTAGGGTTTACGGAATACTTCAACTCGAGTTAACTTCCCATTTTTAACACCGAAATTCCGGTTTCACTGCACAAATCAAATACGGGAATATAGACACTTGGGAATATAGAAAGTTTATCTTCTTGTTTTCATTTCGTCATGGAAGTGTTTCTAATGTTGACAAATACTTCGAAGTATCTGTAACCCTATACAGACCTTCGCCACAGCGTCTACACTAGGGCTGGGTACCGGTACAGTGTACCGGTACAAAACCGGTTTTTCTTATTGGACCGGTCCAGAAAAACCGGACCTGTAAAAATACGGTGAACCGGATGTTGGACCGGATGTTAGATTTACTAGAAAATGAAGAGGTTAATCGGCAGAAATTCACATGTTTGGGTATTACAGATTGAAGAAAATAACAAGAGCGAAGTAGAGTACAGTTCATTGTAATCTCTACCAAGTTTTACAGTCAATCGTATAGTGGCAGTTATATCCTTGTACGACTTAAAACGCCAGTGGGACTCATGACCCCATCTATCCACTAAACAGATTTCTTCGTAGCGGAATGGACCATTGTTCTGAGTATTGTGCATTCATAAGTTTTCACATACTGAGTCAGGTCCAGGTTCAGGTCCGGACCGGGACCTGATCCTTTGGACCTGAACCGGACCTGGACCTGAATTTTCTGTACCGGTACCCAGCCCTAGTCTACACCGAGAAAATTATTTTCTCTCAGACATCGAAGCATTTTACATCCTTTACAACTTAACAGCAGGATAAAACAACCGTTAGTAGTTTGTGTGCTGTTCCAGATATTCTCTGAAGTTGCTGCTGACAGAAACTTGCTGTCAAAGTTACTTAAAAGGCAGGATTTTGGAACAAATTATCACAAATGTTGGCACACAGTGTCACGCTAGCGATCAGTGATACAAAGTGAAAAATGAAATAATTTGCAACTTTACGAGTTATTCATAGGTAAAATTGTTAACTGTAGAGTAGACAAGCTCTTCGTACGTACCTGGGAGGTATGTTGGGTACGACCCCGACAATCTAAAACCGAAAAAGTATGGAACTCAGTGGAAGAAGAAAGAGCAAAACCCAGCAAAACCTTCGCTAACTTTGTTTCCCGCCGCAAGAAAGTGTGGTCTCGTATGTCTGTATTACTCCGAGTGGTGACAAAGAGTCCCTTCCCAAAATTAAAATGGGCACCAAAATCGTGTGTTTATGGAGAGGATAAATTTCTAGTTATTGCCCCCATCTAATATAAGAAAGATTTTAGATGGAAGCTTGTTTATTTCTGACAGAATTGGGTAGGAAGTTTTGGCATTCGAGCGAGTGTCGGACGTGTACGTTTGTTTGTGCTGAGTGCTGCGGTCAGAGGCTCAGTGCAGCCGGTTCAAGTGTCTCTTGCCACTTGCGGATAGGAATTAAGTGCAGTTAGAATAGATGCCATAAAAATCGATTCACCGGTCGGATCTGGAAGAATTCTTGCAACAGTAACTAAAACATCCCCAGACAAACTTTCTTTGTTGGATTTGCGCCCAAAGTTGCGTATTTGGACGGAGCGCGGACGGCACAGAATGAGCTCCGCGGAGGGGTGCAGCATGAACTCCGCGGACCTAGATTCAGAATCAGGCAAAGCGAAGGCAGTTTCCTGGTTCTCGTCACTCCGCGGAGTTTGCATCGCGGCATGGCATTGCGAAGTTTCTTCACGGCGATTGTTACTGACTGACAGGTTTGTTGCACATACATGTTTTGTATCTTGTATACTAGTATTCAACTTTTATGTCTTGTTTGTCATACCTGTGACGCGAAAACGTTCGATACGGGTGTTCCGGACCGGGTGATAACTATCCGTACGGCCCGGGGTTATCACACGGGCTCCATTCGAATAAATCGAACTGTTTCGAGTGGGCCGAGTGTAGCGCCATCGAATTCTATATATACCTAACTCCACTAATACTACATAGAACTAATTATGCAGCCTTATCATAACAGGACCTACAATATGGTAGAAGACTGAACACAATTCATTTAAACCTGTCCCTTCTACGATCAAGTAAGAAAAGAGCGAGTAAATTAAATCCTAATAATCCTAATTTTACCCGCTTACAGACAGAAAAAAACCCACACGGAACCCACTCATTATCCAGAGAAAATTTGCGATTTTGTTTGTCAGTGTTGTGTTTGTCACTTACAATTAGCCCTAGGACAAGAACTTGCAATGAACATATCATTAATTCATTATAAACTTATCATTATCAGAATGTCTCAATACTCGACTCCGCTCTATTACACATCTATTCTATGTGTGATCACGTCGACCGATGATGATGATGATGATTCTATATCTACGGGCGACGGAAGTTGCTCACTGCAAGATTTACAGACTCTGATACTAGTCTGTATCATGACGTCTGTATTGTATAACCGAGATGACCGCCTTTCCGAGTAAGGCTCCGTTTGTGCCAGACGGCGATCGCGCCTAGCCTGAGTACCAGTCGCTGGCTCAATCCTTTCGCTTGCTATTCAGGTGGTACCGAGGCTAGATCGCGCTGCGCTCTCACTGCGACCTAAAACGGATTGTGTAACGGTATCCGATTTCATACAAAAGTGTGACTGAAAGACAACAAAACACACAGCGCGTAAAAAAATCGTCATTTTTTCTATACACTTCGTTGAACGCTCTGTCAAATTTTAAATTCAAGTCGCAAAGAGAATGTGGCAAGAACGACTCTCCAAGCAGAGGTTGGTGGGAAAAAT
>NC_049985.1:676506-688192 GCF_000003815.2 Branchiostoma floridae | reverse complement strand
TTCCCACCAACCTCTGCTTGGAGAGTAGCAAGAACGCCGTCCTAGTGGAAAGGGGCTACATACCAGCTTCACAGGCACGGGGTGGAGGCTGGTTATATTTACATCGTAGACTGGGTCACACGTACGGAACCTTTGCACAAACAACCAAACAGCTTTAGGCGCCAACTGGACTTGGTGACAGTGAATTCTACTCTTTGGTAGTTCTCGACAGGAACAGGAAGTTCTAGAGCCCCTCAATCCTACAGACACCTGTAAAGGGCTGGGACATTAAGCGTTAAAAGAGTTACACTAAAAACAACAAATATCATAGGCTACGTGTCACGTTGACGAGTATTTGCAAAGTTTTAGTGGGGGCCATAAGACCTTTGCACTTTTTATCGGCTGGCAGATGATGTAATGTTGATGTTTGTCCAGACCTGTGTTTGTTCAAGTCACGCGCATAAAGCTAACACCGAGGCCAGTAAAGATTAGCAGTTTTACAGGACCTGGTGTTCTCTCAGCAAAAGTCCGCCATGTTGAGGGTCTGTGAGGAACTCCGCGAGGCGGACGCGAAGGGCAGGAGGTACGGACTAGCCCGTGCGGACACAGGCTACCTCCGTGCCCTGGTGGACGCCATGGCTGACATGGACAGGCTGGCGGAAGTGGAGCTGCTCAAAAGTCTGGGCGACGTGAACTTGGAGAAGGGAAGACTTGGGAAGGGCATAGGAAAGTTCAACATGGCCCTGGCGCTTTACATCGCTGCTGTGGTCCGGTGTGACAATCGGGATCAGGGAGAAGGTTTAGAACACCGATACGAATACACGGAGAGACTTTTACAAGGGGTGTCGTCAAAGGGGCCTCAGGGTCAGTCAACTGATGACAAGGGGTTGGATACACCTGCAAATGTGGCAGAAAAGTTCCAAGACCTCGACAGGAAATGGGCTGCCGGTGGTAACACAGACTCTGTGCTGGTTGGATACGCACAGTTGTTGGTAGAGGGAATAGTAAACGACAACAGTATGCTTGAAACAGAAGCAATGAAAAGTCTCGGTGACGTGTACCTGAAAAGAGGAACAGAAACTAGAAACACAAGAGACTTGACCAGAGCTTCTGCTCTGTACAATAAGGCACTGGCGCGGTGTCACAACGTACAGGGAACAGGTGCCCTTGTCCACCGCTTACTGTACACCGCAAAAATCAGACAAATCATCACAACTCAAAATAAGGTGAGTGAAATATGTACAGAAATTTGTCCCCCAAAAAAACACATGAGAAAATCGTGAAAGTATTTAAGAGGGTCAGTGGAGTTTATCGCCAGAACCATAGTAGCTTCTACATTGGCATCATTTTTCTTCCGACAATCTCAGTTCTGTATCTTCGAGGACAGCATATGTTTAGAAATTGTGAACGTATTTCCACTGTTTGGGCTGTGGGTAGAAGACGACATTGCTCCGACGACAATAAATGCCCTATTGGGTCCATGGAGTCAATGATGCCCAAATCAACAAGCACCGTTCGAGTTACGTCAGGTCCTTGATCTTTGACCGTTCGTCAAAATCCCACGGTGCGTTGAATAACACGATTGCCCACCTGTTAATCATTTGCGGCTTCCTATCGGTTCTCGTAGAGGTCAACCCGTGCGCAACATGTTAATCATTTATGGTTCTCTGTCTGGTTTCATAGAGGTCAACACGTACGCAACGGCAACAAGACGTCACAGGACGGAAGGACCACTTCTCTTTCTTCTCAGCTGCGCCCTCTAGTGATAACATCAATGATGGAATGCGCCGTCTACAAAGGTAGGTACAGGGAAGGCTAGTTCTTTATGATTGATTTTGAATATCGTATAAGATACACAAAGGTCTGTTCATTGTGGAATAAAACCATTTTGTTATTCCTCTTCAGTGTCACGGAACCACAGGAAGATGAGAAGCCGACACGCGTTGACGATGACAAGTTAGTGCCACCCATTTCCTTGTTTAGTGTTGAGCCCGGTATCTATGCTTTGCACCAAGGCTTAACATAATGCAATAATGTTTGTGGGTGGGTGTCGGCAAAACAAAGTACAAGTTTGATTGTGAACTACCTGGTGACTTCTTGCTGTACTGCAGCAGAACGTCCGGTTTTCATATCTCGTGCTCTGGACATGGCCCTTCATGGTAGATACGTTTTGGGTTCATGAATAAGTCTTTGGACCCTCTAGCAGTTTTTAAGGAACCCAATGGGCTTTGACACAGAATACTCAAGTTGACGGATCGTCTTGATTTTTATTGGTATATGATGATTGACATAATTATATGCGAGTTATAAGAATTTGAACCTAAAAATATTTTTATAGTTTTAAATTATGCCAACCTTTTCTTTACAGTGAATACGAAGAATATCTAGATGATGGCTGCAGGGCTCTGCAGACTGGAGACCTGGACACAGCAGAACAAACCTTTGCCTTTGCGCTCCAGTGTGTTCATTTCAATGGTAGGTCGACCTAAGTACGAAATTAGTTGAAAGGCATTAGAATAACTATTCATTAATTAGTCAAAGATCTCATACACAGAACTATGTTTACTACAATTCTGTGGTCTCTATATGTATTATCCAGGAGGATATAAAAGACTTTTCTAATACGATAAATAGAAGCACCGATGACCACGTGACATCTGTAGGATTATCAACTTACAAATAGTGCAAAAATGGGATAATCTATATGTGCTAGGTACCGTTCCAAAGGTTTGCGTCTGAAGACGAAGAAGAGCAAAAAAAAGAAGACGAAAATACAAAAGTACGATTGATAATTCTTAAGTTACAGGTGAACACAGGAAGGAGGCGGAACCCCTGCACAAGTTGGGCGAGGTCTATCTGCAGAGAGGAATCCAGTCAAAGGACGGAGGCGACTTCACCAAGGCTGCAGCACTCTGTAATGCAGCACTGGTAAGATCAGGGAGAGAAGATATAGAGGAAACAATCCAGGAAATAACTCAAGCATTTGTTAAGGAAGTTCTGAAGATCGAACAGAAGGTAAACAGTGACGATACAGAGAAACACAAGTTGAGTTTGATGGCGGATAGGGACAATGTGCAAAAAGAGATCCAAAGAATTGAACAAGAGGTAGATCCATATAGCCTTGATGAGAATGACCCAAAAATAAAAGAAGTGGAGATGCAGAGAGTAGAAGAAATCAAAGCATTGTTTCAGATACTGGTTGATCAGCGTAAAACAATCATAGCTGACCTTGTAGATGAATGCTTAGAGGTAATGGGCCCCCCTCCCTGTAAGTACGCCATGATAGGTTTGGGTTCACAAGCCACAGGATTGGTAACTCCATACTCTGATCTGGAATTTGCCATTTTGGTAGAGGAGGAAACCGAGCATAATGTTAGTTATTTCCGCAACCTGACTCATTACCTGCATCTCAAAGTGATAAATCTGGGAGAGACCATTCTCCCAGCCATGGGGATTAAGTCTCTTAATGATTTCTACTCCGAAAACCCACAGGACAAGTGGTTTTATGACTCAGTGACACCGCACGGTTTTTCTTTTGATGGAGCCATGCCGCATGCATGCAAAACTCCATTGGGCAGGGGTAGAAACAGCACAGGAACAAGCGAACTCATCCGCACACCGAGCAATATGATCACCATTCTGAAAGACGACATTACGTATACGCTCCATTTAAAGAAAGGATATCATCTTGCTTATATACTGGGAAATGTGTCTTTTCTCACAGGAGAACAGGGCTTGGTAGATGAGTACAGGTCTTTAAGGACACAGCAACTTGAAGAAAGTAACGGGAAAGTTCAGTATTTAATGGCAAAAACTGACCTGAGTGAAAATGAACCAATATTTAAAACTAAGTCCCTCACGGCCAGTTTGCTAAATGTAAAAAAGGAAATATATCGATTTTCGAGCCTTGCCGTGTCCTCTTGGGCGCTGCTTAATAACATACAGCCGACCACAATCTGGGAGACTATCCAGGAGATGAGAAGCAGTGGAGTCGTCAGTAGTGAGAACGCGCATCACCTGATGGTGCTGGTCAGTATCTCAGCAGAACTGAGGCTGCGGACATACATGAACAACCGTGGGCAGGTGGAGAACATGTCAGCCTTATCGTCAATGTCGAGCGATACGGACATTGATGAGAAATTGCACAAAGTGTTTTACATCTCAAATACAAAGCAACTCATGAGGTACTATTACACAGAAAGACCTCTGAAGCACTTTATTTCACAGCTAACCGACACTCCCTTGAAAGAACCACCAATCTTCTTTGACACTTCTTCAGAGCTGAAAGCAGGAGTATACAGAAGTCTGTGTGATTTCGAAAATTTTAAGACAAGCTCAGAGCAAACGCTACACAAATATGTATTGAAATATGGTGAAAACACTGCGCACAGTAAAGTTGCCGCCTCACTTCACAACCTGGGTACTGCCTGGGGTGAGCTTGGTGATCACAGAAAGGCTGTCAGCTGTCATGAACAGTCATTACAGATGAACCGAAGTATCCATGGTGAGGGCACTGCACATCTTGGCATCGCTGCCTCACTCAACGACTTGGGCACCGCCTGGAGTGAGCTTGGAGAGCACAGAAAGGCTGTCAGATGTCATGAACAGTGTCTTCAGATGAATCGGAGCATCTATGGTGAGGACACTGTACATCCTGACATCGCCAGATCACTTACCAACTTGGGTAACGCCTGTAGCGACCTTGGTGATCGCAGAAAGGCGCTCAGCTATTATGAACAGGCACTGCAAATGGGCAAGAATATCTATGCCAAATCGAGTATCTATGGCGAGGACCCTGCGCATCCTGACATTGCCAACTCGCTTAACAACTTAGGTGTAACCTGGAGCGACCTTGGTGATCACAGAGAGGCGGTCGACTATTATGAACAGGCACTAGAGATGACGAGGTTTATCTATGGCGAGGACACTGCACATCCTGACATTGCCGTCCCACTTAACAACTTGGCTAACGCTTGTAGAGAATTTGGTGATTACTGGAAGGCCGTAAGCTATATTGAGCAGGCACTACAGATGATGCGCGTTGTCTATGGAAAAGACACTGCACATCCTGACATCGCCAGCTCACTTAGCAACTTGGGTTTAACTTGGAGCGACCTTGGCGATTACAGAAGGGCGTTTAACTATTATGAAGAGGCACTGCAGATGGAGTTGAGAATCTATGGCGAGGACACGGCACATCCTAACATCGCCGACTCACTCAGCATCTTGGGAGAAACCTGCAGAAAACTCGGTGATTACAGGAAGGCCTTAAGCTACAATTTGCAGTCACTGCAGATGATGCGGGATTTCTACGGCGAGGACACTGCACATCCTGGCATCGCCAATACACTTATCAACTTGGGTAACACCTGGAAGAGCCTTGGAGACCACAGAAAGGCGTTCAGCTATTATGAACAGGCTCTGCAGATGCGCCGGGTTGTCTATGGGGAGGACACGGCACATCCTGACATCGCCAAATCACTTAACAACTTGGGTACCGCCTGGAAAGACCTCGGTGATCACAGAATGGCGGTTCGCTATTATGAGCAGTCACTACAGATGAACCGGAGTATCTATGGTGAGGATACTGCGCGTCCTAGCATTGCCAGCTCACTTAACAACTTGGGTGCCGTCTGGAGTAACCTTGGTGATTACAGAAAGGCGATCAGCTATTTTGAACAGGCACTACAGATGAACCGGCGAATCCATGGTGAGGACACTGCACATCCTGTCATTGTGAACTCGCTTCACAATTTGAGCGTCGCTTGGAGGAAGCTCGGCGATGACAGAAAAGCCATGAAATATCATCAACTGAGCGAACAAATGAAACAGATTATTGTATCTTCAGATGAGTAATCAGCAGCAGACCTTCCCTTCCTTAGTGCCTGTAAATATCATCTCCTATCAAGGGATGAGTTTACTTTCTAACAATGCAAGCAGAGATTGATGGACAAAGCCGTGGCCTTTTTCTCATTTGCCGCCTTTCTCTGCCTGACAGAATCACACGGCATATAAGATAAATGTCAGGATTGATGTTTGTAAGAGAGGCAACATGAGGTAATAAGATACGACTTCTATTGGCGGAAAAACCACAGAACTGATAAAAAGTCCAAGTATAACGAGTGATTCCTACACAGAAGGCAGTTGGGTTGATGTCTTGTCTATGAGAATGCAAAGTTAGCATGTTTGAATGTAAGGTAGGTCGCTAACAGCATGCGCGTCGCATCACCGTCTGAGGGGGTAGCGAGACTATGTATGATATAATAGGTGTGTTTCTCCATGGTCCGGTCAATAAGCATTATCGTACGGTGTATATATTTCTATTGTGTAGTTTATTGATACGATAGAATAACAAAACCTTATCGTACATAGAAACTTGCTAGCACATATAAGTCGAGCCTAGTTCAGTGTAATAGTTTAGCGGTAAGTCAACTAAGTCAAGATTGATGTTTTAACTTTGTAATACACATGAAAACATCCAACTACTGTGTATTTGTAGAGATGATTATGAGGCCACATTGTGTAATGTGATATCATGTCTGTGGTAATAACCAATGGCATTATGTTATCACCGTGTTGACCGGAGACACTTTATTACAGACATTTGTTCTATATGTACATCTATGTTGTAAAATACATGTGGAGAGAATTTTCGCAGTAGTGTTTTGCAATGTGTATATTCTGATTATTGGTCTTCATATGTGACACCATAATTATAATACAGTAGAAGTCGCTTAATTGCTCGGCCTATTTGCCAGTGAATTTCGTGCAATTATTCGGCTGGTGCAATAATGCGAAGTTATCTAGCTGGACCGCACTGTTTTGGGATTTGGGGTTCCGTGCAGTTAACAGAAGTGTGCGTTAATCCGGTGTGCAATTAACTGGCTTCTACTGTACCACCCTTACTTGATTTCATGAATTGTATCGTCTGGGTATTGCAAATTTGATAAAGAATATGTCTGAGATCCATGTGATAATATTCAACCACAAAAGTACTAAATAATAAACAATAAATTATTGTTAATTTTTCTATTGTAACGTTAGGATGTCTTGTTATAGAAGATGACGTACCTCATAGAATTTTGAAAGGAAAAGTGTTCTCGGATGACGAAATAGATCAGATTCTGTTACATTTGTTCAACGTTGTCCTGTGTCCCAAAGTAGGATTGAAATCTGGATGTGATAGCCATTAAGAACGTGACAGTTTACAGGAAAAGCATACTCAACCACTTCTACCGGTAGACTACGAAGAAAATACGTATATCATTTAGATCCCATTGTTATGTTTTCTAGCGTCTTGAATAATAATTGTCTTCCTGCTGTTTAAATGGTTTCATGATCTAAACAAGTTAGAGTTCGAAGATCTCATGCCTTCGTGAAATGATTATTGTTTCTTGCATATCTTATTCAACTGTCGTTCATTGATTATGCAATAAAAAGTGTTGATTACCATGACATGTGTCCATTGAGCAATTACCCTCACTCTATGGTGGACGTGACTAGAATATGGAAATTATGTAACTACAAAAACACAGTCCAAAAAAAATACCTCCCCGTGTGTCCGTTTTGTTTATTGAACTTTCCATATCAAATGGAGGGCGAGACAAAACAGGTGACAGGTCACCTCTACACGTTTCTCCCTGGAACAAGCAATATACACAAGTAGATAATACGATTCAAGATGATAAAAGATAACAATTGGAAACAAAACATAACTTCACATACAATATGCACAATGACTAAGATATAAATACAAAGTGATATAACAAAATGAAAATTGGGTCAGATTAACTTGTCCTTGTTGCGAAACACATAGAACCAGAGCAAAACGAAGTCCATGTGCATGGTGTGTGTGTGTGTCTGTATCGTAGAGCTGTGTGAATTGGTTGTGTTTTAACAACTGTCAATTGAAGGTAGATGTGTGTGAGGATCCAGTTCCTGGCCCGAGTACATGGACAGGTAAACAGGCTACCCTGCATGTTTAAGCCTCATTACCTTCAGTACGCGCGCTTACGGATTTCGCCCATTTTCCAAAGAAAAGAGCAAATTGTCATCGAATCTAGCCGGCAGCGATTTGAAACACTGCAGAGACGCCATCTAGCCGTTGTTTACCTGGGCCCCTATTCACCCCCAGGCTAGGTGACATCATCATCGACTGGTATGTGATCTTTATTGAGAACGGGTTGGGCAAATCATTTTTAATCCCCTAGATCGAAACAACAACAACAACTACTAATTAATCTTTTTTCAACTGTTTTCATCGGTTTTGGGATGTCTAACGGATACCAACCATACAATCAGGTCAATGTGGACTTTAATAAGCATTAACGAAGCCTACGTGTATGAAACTTTCAACTTTGAACTGGCAGTATACGTAATTTTGCCGCAAGCTGTATGACAAAACTGGTTGTTCAAGTTATGATCAGGCGTATAAAGCTATCAAGGAGACTGGTATCTGTGGCGTGCGGTTAGAGAGTTCTACACTCAGACATTCTCTCAACACAGAACGATCCGCCATGTTGCGGGTCTGTAAGAAACTCCGTGAGGCGGACGCGAAGGGCAGGAGGTACGGACTAGCCCGTGCGGAGACAGGCTACCTCCGTGCCCTGGTGGACGCCGTGGCTGACATGGACAGGCTTCTGGAAGTGGAGCTGCTCAAAATTCTGGGCGACGTGAACTTGGAGAAGGGAAGACTCGGGAAGGACGTAGGGAAGTTCAACATGGCCTTGGCGTTTTACGTGGCTGCTGTGGTCCGGTGTGACCATCGGGATCAGGGAGAAGGTATAGAACACCGATACGAATACACCGAGAGGCTTTTACAAGAGGTGTCGTCTAAGGGGTCACAGGGTAAGGCACAGCCAACTGTAGACAAGGAGATAACACATGCAAATGTGGCAAGAAAGTTTCGAGACCTGGACAAGAAATGGGCTGCCGGTGGTGACACAGAATCTGTGCTGGTTGGATACGCACAGTTGATGGTAGAGGGAATAGTGAGCGACAACAGCATGTTAGAAACAGAAGCGTTGAAAAGTCTCGGTGACGTGTACCTGAAAAGAGGAACAGAAACTAGAGACACTAGAAACTTGACCAGAGCTTCCGCTTTGTATAACAAGGCACTGGCGCGGTGTCACAACGTTCAGGGAACAGTTGCCATTGTCCATCGCTTACTGCACACCGCAAAAATCAGACAGGACATCACCACAACAAGCGTAAAAGTGAGTTTTTCATGATTACAACTTCTTATATTAGCATAGTTTATGCCCTTATTGTTTTGTTACTACTTTGATTTAAGATGAGCGTTTTCAGTATTTTTGATGAAAGAATAGTTCTGAAAGTCGTAAATGTGTTTTCAAAATGTTTGGCCTGAGGCTTTTTCTTGTCCGTTTGTGCATCGAATGAAACGATTGTCAACATTTTTATCATGTACACGGCCTTCTGTTGGTTCCAATAGAGGCCAACTCGTACGCGACGGCAACAAGGCGTGGGACGACGGAAGGACAACTTCTCTCCCTTCTCAGCTGCGCCCTCTAGCGACTTCAGCGATGACGGAATGCGCCGTCTGCACAGGTATGTACAGGGGATGCTGGTTCTTTGTGGTTGATTTTGACTATCGTATAAAGGAATATAAACTCTATCGGTTGTAGAATGATAAGATGGGCTTTTTGTTATTTCTGTCCAGTGCCCCGGAACTGCAGAAAGCTGAGAACACGACTCGAGTTGACGATGACAAGTTAGTGTCACCCATTTCTCTGTTTAGTGTTTCACAAGTGTTAGAAATGAAAACGAGATTTTTAAATGTAAATTCACTGCATTGTAAGTTGATCTGAAACTGTTGAACCTCGCCTGTATAAAAGGAGTTGACTTAAGAAGGAGTCATGATTTTTGGTAGGTACATAATGATTGATATAATTACACGAGCGTGAATTACAGTCAATTTACATAAGTATTAAGCGACCTCTTCACAACGACCACGACCAACGCGACCGCCAAAAATTGGGACCAATTGCAAATCCCTGCCCATAACAACCGCGCCATTTTCAACCTTAAGGTGTCATTGATTTTCGATGATAACTAGAGCGATTTTTTTCCGAATATCCCAGATGTTGACTGCCATTATGTTATTATGTTCAAAATAAAGATGGCGACGGGTTCACGAGTGTGGGTAAAAGGGGCAGTCTACTGTAATATGGGAGGAAATTTCGTTGTAAGAAAATCTGAAGTTAGCTGTTACAACAGTTTAAGAAAAATATTTATCATTATAAAGTGAACGAATGCTGAAACGTATATAGCCTCATACCTTTTTAAGAAAGATCAGTATGAGTGCCTTTTTCCAACAAATTACTGTGCATTCACCCGTGGGTAAGTACGCTATCCGGACGTACCGGGCATCGCCACAGGCATCGCGGATCGAATTCGAATGGTACACCGTACAGTAATTTAAGTGGATGTGACGTACATATACAGCGATCAAGAACACGGCGTTTCTTATAACCGGCGTGCGCGTGATGTATTTGACATTAAACACCTCGCTTACTTACTTTTTTACGTGCGTATGCTTGCTATTTGCCATTTAACACCACGGAAACCATTTATACTATGCATCGGGCATGCTGTGAGTCGATACTCTTCCAACCGACCACCTGACCAAATCGACCACGTTTGCCCGGTCCCCTGGTCGTCTTGGGTAGGTTTGACTTGTTGTAGCTAATTTCTGTAATTGATGAGGAAATTGTATAAATCCACTATGTTCCATCATAGGACATGTGACAGATGTAGCTGAAAAAGATAGGAACACATATAGACATGCGACATGCTACTAGATAGTTCATTTGCATTATATATGTCACAGTGGAGATCACGATCCAGGAGAATCGCCGATCCTCCTAGGAGAGATCGCGATCGGAGTTTCTCCTAGGAGAAACTACGATAGATATAAGAAACAGATCCCGATCGCAATCTGTACTAGTAGAATCAGCGATTCTCCTAGTATAGATTGCAATCGGGATTTCTCCTAGGAGAAACTCCGATCCAAACTCAAATGATGCTAAGATGTATGAAACAGCAATAATTTTTTTGATAAACAATGATTTTATTCGGTATGGTATTAATGCAATCCTACTAACTCATTACCAACTACACTCAAGCCTACTTGTGTCACTTCTACAATGTTAACTTCACCGAAGACTATCACACTTGAGTCACTTCTGCAACTTTACTCAAGGTACACTATAGTATATAGCATCACTTTCATGGTAAATTTCATGTGAGTATGTTTTCTGATAAAGTAATTTCTGATAAAGTAATTTCTTTTAAAGTAGTGGCAAAAATCTTATAATATGTGAAAGACACCAACAGGTGATCAAACAATGTGTCAGTATGCAAATTTCACGGCTTTGGAAGAACAATAACAACTGTAAAGTTGTCAAACAGGTGTCAAAAAATCAAGCAGAGTTTCAAGATATTACTCAAAATTTCACACCTATTGAGTACATTTCAATAGTCAGACTTCAGTGTAGTTAACATTGATATAGAATCATTTCACAACTTTGGAAGAAAAATAACAACTGAAAAGTGATCGAAATGCCAAAATATCAATCACAGTTTCAAGATGTTACAGTTTCACTCCTATTCAGATCAGTACAATTTCACTTGTCAGACTTTAGTGTAGTTCACGTTGTAGAAGTGACACAAGTCTGGTATCCTTGAG
>NC_049985.1:663709-672876 GCF_000003815.2 Branchiostoma floridae | reverse complement strand
ACCGTATCTAAGCAGGCATAGTGTCTGAGAGAAGATATAGAGGAAAGAATTCAGAAAATAACTCAAGTATTTGTTAAGGAAGTCCTGAAGATAAAACAGAAGGTACACAGTGATGATACAGAGAAACACAAATTGATGCTGAAGGCTGATAGGGACTACGTAGATAAAGAGATCAAAAGAATTGAACAAGACATAGATCCATATAGCCTTGATGAGAATGACCCAAAGGTAAAAGAAGTGGAGATGCAGAGAGTGGAAGCAATCAAAGCATTGTTTCAGACACTTGTTGATCAGCGTAAAACGTTCATAGCTGGCCTTGTAGATGAATGCATGGAGGTAATGGGCCCCCCTCCCTGTAAGTACGCCATGATAGGTTTGGGTTCACAGGCCACAGGATTGGTAACTCCGTACTCTGATCTGGAATTTGCCGTTTTGGTAGAGGAGGAAACCGAGAATAATGTTAGTTATTTCCGCAACCTCACTCATTATCTGCATCTCAAAGTGATAAATCTGGGAGAAACCATTCTCCCGGCAATGGGGATTAAGTCTCTGAATAATTTCTACTCCGACGACCCACTAAACAGCTGGTTTTATGACTCAGTAACACCGCGCGGTTTTGCTTTCGATGGAGCCATGCCACATGCATGCAAGACTCCATTGGGCAGGGGTAGAAACAGCACAGGAACAAGCGAACTCATCCGCACACCAAGCAATATGACCAACATTCTGAAAGAAGACCTTAAGTTCCATTTAAAGAAAGGCTACCATCTTGCTAGTGTACTGGGAAATGTGTCTTTTATCACAGGAGAACAGGACTTGGTAGATGAATACAGGTCGTTATGGACTCAGCAACTGGTAGAAAGCAGCGGAAGAGTTACGTTGGTGATAGCAATTACAGGCATAATTGAGAATTCACGTATGTTTCAAACCAAGGCTCTCACTGCCAGTTTGCTGAATGTTAAAAAAGAAATCTATCGGTTTTCAAGCCTTGCAGTGTCCTTTTGGGCGCTACTTCATAACATACAACCGACTACAATCTGGGATACTATTCAGAAGTTGAGAAACGCAGGAGTCGTCAGTAGTGAGAACGCACATCACTTGATGGTGCTGGTCAGTATCTCAGCAGAACTGAGGCTGCGGACATACATGCACAACCGTGGGCAGGTGGAGAACATGTCAGCCTTATTGTCAATGTCGACTGATACGGACATTGAGGAGAAATTACAGAAAATATTTTACGTCTCCAATACAAAACAGCTCATGAGATATTATTACACGGAAAGACCCTTGAGGTACTTCATGTCACAGCTAACCGGCACTCAGCCGTTCAAAGAACCTGCAATTTTCTTTGACACTTCTTCGGAGATAAAGGCAAATGTATATAAAAGCCTGTGCGATTTCGAAAACTTTAAGAGATGCTCAGAACAAACGCTAAACAATTTTTTATATAAATATGGTAAAAACGCCGCACACAGTGATGTTGCCGACTCACTTCACCAATTGGCTGACGCTTTGAATTTCCTTGGTGATCACACAAAGGCAGTCAGCTATTATGAACAGTCCCTACAGATGAGTCGGATGATCTTTGGTAAGGACACTGCACATCCTGACATTGCCCACTCACTTAACAACTTGGGTACAGCTTGTTATAAAATTGGTGATGGCAGAAAGGCGGTCAGCTATTATGAACAGTCTCTACAGATGAGGCGGGTTGTCTATGGCGAGGATACTGCACATCCTGACATCGCCGCCTCACTTAACAACTTGGGCAGCGGCTGGAGGAACCTTGGTGATCACAGAAAGGCGACCTTCTATTATGAACAGTCCCTACAGATGATGTGGGGTGTCTATGGTAAGGACATTGCACATCCTTACATCGCTATCTCACTTAACAACTTGGGTAACTCCTGTTGTAAAATTGGTGATTTCAGAAAGGCGGTTAGCTATTATGAACAGTCACTACAGATGAACCGGAGTATCTACGGTGAGGACACGGCACATCCTGACATCGCCATGTCACTAAACAACTTGGGTAACACCTTTGCCGACCTCGGTGATCACAGAAAGGCAATCAGCTATAATGAGCAGCCTCTAAAAATGAACCGGAGAATCTATGGTATGGACACTGCACATCCTCACATCGCCAGCTCACTTAACAGCTTGGGTGATGCCTGGAGCGACCTTGGTGATTACACAAAGGCGTTCAGCTATTATGAGCAGGCACTACAGATGAAGCGGAGTATCTATGGCGAGGACACGCCACATCCTGAGATCGCCAACTCATTTAACAACTTGGGTACCGCCTGTTGTAAAATTGGTGATCACAGAAAGGCGGTTAGGTATTTTGAGCAGTCACTACAGATGGAGCGGAGTGTCTACGGTGAGCAAACTGCACACCCTGATATCGGTGGCTCACTTAACAACTTGGGTGTCGCCTGGGACAACCTTAATGATCACAGGATGGCAGTCAGATATTTTGAACAGGCACTACAGATGTACCGGAGTATCTATGTTGAGGACACTGCACATCCTCACATCGCCAGCTCACTTACCAACCTGGGTAAAACATTGGGCGACCTTGGTGATAACAGAAAGGCGGTCAGCTATCAGGAACAGGCACTACAGATGTACCGGAGTATCTATGGTGAGGACACTGCACATCCTCACATTGCCAGCTCACTGAAAAACTTGGGTGGAGCCTGGAGCAACCTTGGTGATTACACAAAGGCGTTCAGCTATCATGAACAGGCACTACAGATGACGAGGAGTATTTACGGTGAGGATACTGCACATCCTGCCATTGCAGGCTCACTTAACAACTTGGGTAACGCCTGGAGTAACCTTGTTGATCACAGAAAGGCGGTCAGCTATTATGAGCAGTCACTACAGATGAACCGCAGTGTCTATGGTGAGGACACTGCACATTCTGCCATCGCCGTCTCACTTAACAACCTGGGTGCAGCCTGGAATAAATTTGGGGATCACAAAAAGGCGGTCAGTTATTATGAACGGGCATTACAGGTGAGTAGGACTGTCTATGGTGAGAACACTGTACATTCTGACATCGCCGTGTCACTTAACAACCTGGGTGTCGCCTGGACTAACTTTGGCGATCACAGAAAGGCGGTCAGCTGTTATGAACAGTCACTACAGATGAGGCATGGTATTTATGGCGCGGGCACTGCACATCCTGACATCGCCATCTCATTTAACAACTTGGGTAACGCCTGGTGTAAACTTGGGGATCGCCGAAAGGCGGTCAGCTATTATGAACAGTCACTACAGATGAACCGAAGTTTATATGGTGAGGACACTGGACATCCTGACATCGCCAGTTCACTTTACAACTTGGGTGGAGCCTGGGGAAGACTTGGTGATCTCAGAAAGGCGATCAACTATTTTGAACAGGCCATACAGATGAGGCGGGTTGTCCATGGTGAGAACGCTGCGCATCCTGACATCGCCAACTCACTTTACAACCTGGGCCTCGCCTGGGGAGGACTCGGCGATTACAGGAAGGCCATTTACTATCATCAACTGAGCGAGCAAATGACACAGATTATCGTAACTTCATCTGAGTAATCAGCATCAAACCTTCCTACCCTCAGTGCCTATAATGGAGTACACTCCAAGCCTAGATTGATGGGGAAAACCGTGAACGTTTTCTTAGGTGCCGTCTTTTACTACTTAATGACTCCCATCAAGGGATGATTTTGCTTTACAAAGAAATCAGATAATAGGCCTGGAAACGTCAGTGCGGACACTATGCGAGAATGTGTAATGAAAGGCATTGATTTTTTTTTACTGAAATTTGGTTGCTTTACAGGATGATGCCACCGTGATTGACATAGCTTGATCCGTACTGCTGTCAGATTTGGGCGATAAGCAGTTTGTTTTGAGCGTATTGGTGGCGAAATACTGTGCGTAGTTTAGGCTCATACATCAACATGTAAGCCATAAAGGTTCCCTTTCTGATCAAGGTCATGTATCAGGTAAGTCAACCGCCATGAAAAAGTGTTGTTTTGGTATGTGCTTGTGTTTGAGTATATTTACATAGACATTTCGACCAGCTTGTTACATATGATTATGGGTGGACTGTGGCGATATTTGGCTTGTTGGTATGTCTTGCAAATATTGATTATTGTCTTGCAAACGTTGATTATGATTAAAGGTCTGGGTTGAAGCTTTGTCAATCATAGTTGAATGTTAGGTGTTTGTGATGTGAGAGAACTTTCATAATAAGATATTCGCTTGTTGCGTGATCGCAAGTTCTATAAACGGAAAAATCATGGAACTGATAACAATTCATGTATGACACGTGATTCTTACACTGACAACAGAATGCAACTGGTTTTATGTCTTGTCTATGAAAATGAAAATGAGTTCATTTATTTATTCCTAGAATGTATGGTAGCCCTGTTTTCAGGATAGGGCACGCGTGTCATTCCACCGTCTTATACCCCTGTAACATTTGGCAAAAATCAATCGAACGACGATTCTGCGGCAATCGCCCGAGCCTCGCTTATAACGATAACTTTATTGTACAACAAATGTACAAGATACAAAGTATGACTTATAAGTTATTTGCGACAGGGACGGTTTTCACATGAAAAATACGCAACCCTCTGTCGATCTTAAATATGGCCGATCTTCCATCGATATGCCCGAAGATCGTGGATAATGTGACAGGGGGGACGATACGACTTCTACACACGGAACAAAAAAAACATAGAGCTAGACTATATATATACTAGGTGTGTTCCTTCTATGATCCAGACATTAAGCATCATCATACGGTGTATATATATATATATATATATATATATATATATATATATATATATATATAACTATATGTCAGCTATTGTGTAGATCAATGTGCTTTGGCTATGTCAACCATACAATAAAATAGCACAACCTTATTGTACAAAAAAGTCGCCAGTTTGTCGAGCTTAGTTCAGTGGGCTAGTTCAGCGGTAAGTCAAGATTGATCGTAACTTTGTAAAAGACATGACAAACAGCCAAACTACTGTAACGTTATATGTGTAAAGATAATTGGGAAGCCATATTGTGTAATATGATATCATGTTTGCAACAATACTCGATACCAAATTGCATTTAGCACCGTGATGTCCAGAGCCAGTGTTCTACATGTACAGCTATGTTTTTTTTTTTAATTGTTGAACAGCAAAGTACAGACGTAGAGGTAATACAGAGAGGTAATACACTCTAGCAGTAAGCTAATATTCACATCACCTCTCAAAAAAGGATGACTGACAAGAACAAATAAAGTGACAATATCGAAACAAACAATTCACAGCTATTTACATATAAGTCAGGTTACAAGGTAGTTGCAAAACGTTTGGTATGTACAATATATAACTGGGTTAACTTTAAGATACTGCAGTTTGTATGATATGACAGAAAAGTTGAACCCCTTAAAAGTAAATGGATACGGGCTGATTTGGATAAACTATTGAAATCAAGAGAATTGGCTAGCAGGTTCTGAAGATTGCCGAAAAAATGGTTCTGTATTGTTGGTAGGTAGGGCAGTATAACAAAAAATGCACAACACCTTCACATCGACACCCACAGTTACAGGCTGGACTAGAAGCTAAATTTCGGATAAATAAACTTTGGTTTAGACTGCAGGTGCCTATGCGAAGGCGTGTAAGGAGGGCGCAGGTGTACCGAGGACCGTAGCTAAAATGTTTATTGATGGAGGGGCGTACTAATTTCATTAAATGTTTTTTATACAGTGAAAAGCTAAGTGAACGAGCTATGTTACAAAATAAATGTGGCGGAAATGTTCTTAGTGTGTTGCAATGTGTTTATTCTTATTTTAGGTCTCCAAATGTGACACCATAAGATCGAAACGTCGGTGAGAATAAAGCATTGGTTGTGTAAAAGAGAGTCTCTTTAGTCAGTGACGTACCAACCTGATGAAACTATTCACGGAAGGCAGTTTCCTGTTTCTCGTTACTCCGCGGAGTATAGTATTACATTAACGATGCGTCATTAAGAAGGAAATGCCCTGTTGTCGCTACGTGACTGGCAGGTGTCAGCACCTGCATGTTTTGTATCTTGTATGTTTCCTGTTTCTGTTTTTGTATGACGGTAGTTTCCTATGTCTCGTAACTCCGCGGAGTTTCAACCCTTCGTAGGTCGTTGCGAAGGTAATGTCTGTTTCTATTGCCACAGATTCACCTTTACATTTGATACAAGATATGTAACGTTAGCACATATCTTGTTTAACGTGTACCCAACTCTACTCACTCTACCGTAGTCTACCACAGAGTGTTTGTGCTATACGTGCAGTAACCATGGTGACTGCCGTCTGGCCTAGGTCACTGACCTTTATTTGTTTAGAGCAGAACTTAAAAAGAAGAAGAAACTGGACAAAAAAATATGTTTCCCTCCCGTGAGGGTAAACATACTTTACGGATGATAACACCACTGTACAGCTGCAGTGTACGCTGATTTCATTCTTATTGTCTACCGTCAACCATACCTACAAAACAGAGGGTTTGACATATGAAATTCCACTAGAATTCATCAGTTGAAACAACAGACGCCGGTATGCCCGATTTCACGAGTTATACCACCGTTCCACTAGGACGGCGCTCTCACCGCGCTCTCTCTGCGACCTAAGATTTGACATATCACTGAACGAATTGTATAGAAAAGGAACTAACCTATTTACAATTTGTGTGCTTTGTTGTCCTCTCGGTCACACTTTTACATTTTGTATGATATACCCAGTGTGAAAGCGAAGGTTACGCATATCCTATGTAGGTCGCAGTGAGAGCGCAGCGCGATCGACGCCTAGTGGAAAGGGGGCCTCACCTGAAATGCGAGACAAACACTGAATTATTCAGTCCAGAAGGATATCGATGTCAACTCACCTGTACAGACACTGGCTACAACTCGGGCACATGTACCGGCAGGATGACAAGGCAAAACAGAAAACTGGACCTGCAGCTGGAGCTATAACACAACCCCAATACCTTACCTCATCCACCATCGGTCTTCTCTTCACCCCCATCTGTCTCTTTGCTCTCTCTTACCCTCATTTCCATCTGTCCCTCTCCCTTTCTTTCCTATCTATATCTATCTCCCTCTCTTCTCTTTCCTTCTCTCTCCTTCTGTCTCCCTCTTTCTCTCTTTCTATCTCACTCTCCCCCTCTCTTCCTCTCTCTCCCTAATCTGTCTCTCTCTCCTCTCTTCCTCTCTCTCCTATCTATTTCTATCTCCATATCCCCCGCTCTGACTCCCCCTCTCTCTATTTCATTCCTACTGTAGTGTGTTTCCGGACGGAACATCGTAATGAAGCCTGTACACGCAGTTCAGACCACTGAAAATGCTGCGAGCTGACAGCACTCGTTACATTTTAATATTGTATTGTATTCCATCGTTCGTGCTTGTGGCCAAATTAACCATTTTTATAGTCGCGCATTGAGAATTATACGTTTCACCTCGGGGTTTGTGAATGGACACTCTTATTGCTACTTTGGGGCGTTGTAGGGAGACGAGGATATCTCTGAAATCACGTCCAGCAATGCTCTAGCCTAGTAACCACACCAACGGGAGTTTGTCGCTGTCTCTACGGTGCCGGAGTGTAGCCCGCCCGCCCAGTTCATCAGCGCACGCCGGGGAATTTTTTACGGGGTTGGGTCTTAAGTTACAAATTGCTTGGCGGTGATACCTCGAAAGGCCAGCCAAAAAGACAGACTGCCAGCAACAGAAACCCATGCTAAACGGGCTGGGCCCTACAAAACACCCCTAACTAGCCGCCAAGTGTGGTGACCAGCTTAGCCATGCTCTTGTGTTGGAAAACCATTCTGGTAACCGCATGGATGCTACACAACCTGCCAGGTCGAGCCCAAGAGGACGGTAAAGTATATCCATGTCTTCCTCTTGCTTGTGTAAGAAATGTGTTTGGTTTCATTGCTATCAGCGAGAAATGTAGTGCCTTCGGTGTTTGCAGTACTACAATTAGACAACATATCAGGTTAGACATAAAGGTAAGACATCGAGTTCTTCTTACAATACCACTGTGCTACGCGGTCCCACTTGTTAGCGTCAAACAAGTGCGCATATACATGTACATATCATTGCGGCCATACAAGGATGAATTGGTGTATGATACATAATACATTTGTTAAAAACTTCATTAAGATTCGTTCAACAATGATACAATAAAAGATAGCGGGCTATTTTTGAATCTGGATGATCTGCATCTAAACTGTGTTTTCTCCCTTAGGCCACAGCAAGTAAATTTTATGGATGACATCCTCTGTAGACTGCAAAAATAGTGCGATAGGGCGAAAAAAACAAGATGGGTGAAAAAAAACGATGGCTACATTTTCAAAAATAGGCACCATAAAGTTGTGATGACTGTTGTAAAAAAAATCAAAGGGACAAAACATGGTATCAGAGCCAACAAGGCATTCATTCCTGTATTTAAGACATGTACTTGTGTGGTAAAGGTGACACTAGTGTGGTAGACTAGCATCAGGTAACCAGACTCATAGCTTCCATATTGGTGTTACTTGTACAACTACTCGTATCCAATAAGTTTCATTTCTACAACTACAGTCCTGAGTACCTCGCAAGTGTCACTTCTACAAGTACAATTATTAGGCTACAACACTATATTTGCTCTTTTTGGTATTTTATCGTCATGTTGGCCATCCCTGCAGAAGAAAAAAATTCTTGTTTTTTTCTGAAATCAGGCGAAAATTAATGCGCGCGCAGATGTCATCCATAAGATTTACTTGCTGTGGCCTTATATATACTTATTCGTGCGGCAGACTCTGCGTGTGTGGCTGCTGAGGGACGTCATCTGTACGGGGAGGAGGGAGAGATCCAGCTTCCGATCGATACCAACACCGGGAAGTACCGGAATAACCTTGACTGCATGTACTTAATTCAATTCAATTCAATTCAATTCAATTCTATTCTTTATTGATAACTTGTTATCATTTATGTCATACCCACCTGATAAAACACATGTTTCGATGCGAAATGCGCCAGAAGTTGAAAAAACAAACAGCAATGTTCCAACGTCCGAATCAAGTATTCGAATTTTCGACCACGCCGCAATCGGCGTGCGCAGAGTAAGTTCGAAATATTCGATGGAAGCCTGTGCGGTACGGCTTTTTATC
>NC_049985.1:662081-663588 GCF_000003815.2 Branchiostoma floridae | reverse complement strand
CACTTAAGAAATTACATAACTTGTTACCCGTTTAACCGTCATTTGACCGGTCTCGAGGGGCCATCCAATAAGTAATGTCACCTGACCCCCTTCCAGTTGTTTGATCTAGATGAAATTTTGCATGTGTAATGAGTCATATCTCTATGGGTTATGTGGCAAAAAACAGCTCTGAACTAATTGTGGTTACTGATTTACTGGTGTTTGAACTGAGTCAGGTGTGAAATGGACCAGGTGTGAAATGGAGCAAGTTGAGTGTCGCGCAGTGATCCGGTTTTTGTATTTGAAAGGACGCACACCAAAGGGGACTTTTGATGAAATGAAAAAAACTTATGGTGATGATGCCCCATCATATGACCTTGTAAAACGCTGGCATCCTGAATTCAAACAAGGTCGGAAGTCTGTGGAAACAGCTCCCAGACCTGGTCGTCCCTCTTCTGCCATTGATGAGGCATCTGTCGGAGGACCAACCTGGGATGTCCTACAAGAACGGTGTCCAGAGCTACATCAAATGATGGGAGAAATGCAAAACTCTGGGTGGTTCCTATGAAGAGAAAGACTAATAACTGTGCCAAGTTTCATTCATCTCCTGCTATGGGAAATGGGTCAGGGACATTACTTATTGAATGCCCCTCGTACACATTACTTACTTTCATTACTTTCAGGGTGTTGTAGTGGAGTTTCTAGATTCGACGGATATAGGTTACCCGGTGGATAAAGGTGAACTAGTGTTATGTGTCTATCCATTTCTTCCAGCTGGATTATAGAGGCAGATCCGGAGAAGGTTGTTGTCGTGGAGTTTCTAGAATTTGACGTAGAGTACGAGCCGAGGTGCCGTTACGACTTTCTCCAACTACACGACGTGCCATATATATATCTGGGTAGGTGGACTGAATACACACGTCATATGACTAGAGTTGTGCTATTACACTTTGCAATTTTACTGAAGGCAATGCACTTTTATTAGCAATCCTAACGGTGAAACCAGTGCAGTGCATGCAGCTTTTATGCAGGGAATTAATCAAAAACAAACAAACAAACAAATTACAATGTGTAAAAGTCATCCGTGTCGGCGACAAGTATTTTTTTTCGGTTTTCTCGTCTCGTACAGCCCACCTCATACTCATATTTAACTATCTTTAAACGTTTACAATGTTCCAGACTTCTACCAGATCTTCTGTGGCTGGGGTCCACCTCCCGTGTACGTGTCGATGGCACATGTCTTGGAGATCTACTTCCGCAGTGATGAAATCGAATCAGGAGTTGGTTTCAAATTTCGTTACAACCAACAGGACAAGTCTGAGGACGGTAGGTTTGAAACTTTATCTCTTCTCCCTTAATACTAATTAGGGCTTTCACACTGAAACTGAATTAGCAGGCATATATCAAGCAGAACCAGCCGGAATGAAGCATTTGCAAAATTCGTGCCACATTCGGGATGGGAATTCCAAATGGACCTTATATCCCCTTCACACGAGAAGGAATTAGCCAAAATGCCGTCAGAATGAAA
>NC_049985.1:648321-661981 GCF_000003815.2 Branchiostoma floridae | reverse complement strand
CGCATGCAGTAGGTCGTAAGTTCGATCCCGGCCACGTCATGACAAAGACTTTAAAATTGGTGATGCTACTTTCTCTGCTGGCCACTCAGAATTAAGAGCCTTTTTAAATGTAATTGTCACTGTGCAATTCCAGCGGCCCGGTTGCTATGTATGTGACAAGATTCTTTCGAAA
Source organism: Branchiostoma floridae (assembly GCF_000003815.2). Taxonomy (NCBI): domain Eukaryota; kingdom Metazoa; phylum Chordata; class Leptocardii; order Amphioxiformes; family Branchiostomatidae; genus Branchiostoma; species Branchiostoma floridae. The sequence goes on along the minus strand of NC_049985.1, from coordinate 661,809 downwards.
TAAACCATTCATAGGTAAATCTAAGCCAATCGGAATGTCAGTACGCAACTCATACGGACTTGAATATAAACGTATGTGTGAACCCACCTTTAGGCTCCGTTTACGCTTGTTCGTGTACTCAAGTCCGTATGAGTTGCGTACTGACATTCCGATTGGCTTAGATTTACCTATGAATGGTTTATTTCGAAAGAATCTTGTCACATACATAGCAACCGGGCCGCTGGAATTGCACAGTGACAATTACATTTAAAAAGGCTCTTAATTCTGAGTGGCCAGCAGAGAAAGTAGCATCACCAATTTTAAAGTCTTTGTCATGACGTGGCCGGGATCGAACTCACGACCTACTGAATGCGAAGCGAACACTCTACCCACTCGGCTATTGCACCGTAGGCCCCCTTTGAACTAGACGGCGATCGCGCTGCGCTCTCACTACGACCTACAACGGATGTGTGTAACCTTCGATTTCAAGCTGGATGTAACGTACAAAATGTAAAAAGTGTGACTGAAGAGACCAAAATACACGCAAAATGTGAAAAGATTCGTACGTTTTTCTACACAATTCGTTGAGCAATCTGTCAAATTTTAGGTCGCAGTGAGAGCGCCGTCGTAGTGGAAAGGGGGTATTAGAAAAACTCTTTTCTTTTTTAAGATCATCAAGGATACCAACGGATAAACCACCTATCAGGAGATTCTGGCACGTTCTCGTCCATGAACTATCCACTTTACCGTGACCACGTGTACCAACAGTGGAACATCACCGTGGAGACGCACAAGGCCGTCAAACTGACGTTTCTGGAGTTCGACGTGGACTATGACCCCAGAGATTCAGCCTGTATCACAGACTATGTAGTAGTGGACGACCCTTATGCTCGGATACGACGCTACCTGTGTGGCGCTTGTGACACCTCGTCCAGAACCTCGACTGAACACAGTCTTTACGTCATCTTCGTGACGGACTTCGTGATTCGCAGAGCGGGGTTTAGAGCGCGGTATGAAGCGGTGGACAAGGGATCAGGTGACTCACTAAACATGGACGGGGGGCGTTATAAACTTCCTGGCACGATTGACCAATTACTGACGTTACATGTTCGTAAGATCACGTGTCTTTAAGTCTCGTGAGATTACGTTCCGAAGTGGTTGTTTGTTCATTATTAGTGTTGGAAGAAAGTTAAGTATTGTAATTTGTGCTTTGCACGAAGTCTCTTTGCAGCCGAATAATTAACATAAGATACCGAAATTTAACTTTAAGTTTGTTACTTGCCCTTATTCTGCACAATACAGGACCGCCTACTCCAGATGTTCTGGCTTCTGATTGGCTGTGGATCCGGAACGGGATCAAACGGATCAGCGTCAGTTCCTCCACCAATCAGGTGTGGGCTCTGACTGAAGACGGGACCCCGCTGCGACGGACGGGCATCACCAAAACAGCTCCTCAAGGTAACGCTAGTTCACCTTTATCCGAGAGATAACCTATATCTGTTGTTCACTTAAAAACTGGGTATTTCGGGATACCATGACGGACTATATTGAAAATTGCGCAATTTGAAACCACCACCAACACCCAAAATTTGGACTTAATGTGTTAATTTTGGACTGGAGGTGCTGTTCACCACATGTGTTAACAAGCGTTCGCAGAACTCAACCTTCGTGAAATGGGTGAGGGTGTGGTGGTTTGAGGGTGTTTTTTTATAGACATCTCAGGGGCTAGCCTAACAGTATATGATACGTCCGACTGGCAAATTGTCCGGAATTCTACAGGATTTTTTCCGCGCCTATGTAGTTGCATCATCCCTTTGGAGTGGAATAATTGGAGTGGGATAAAGTACCAAAATGAGCAAATATATGGTGTTGTAGGCTTATGATTGTACTTGTACAAGTGACACTTGCGAGGTACCCAGGACTGTGGTTGTAGAACTTATTGGATATATAGAAGCTATTAGTGTGCTTACCAACTTTGTTGATGATGCCAGTCTACCACACTAGTGTCACGTTTACCACACCAGTACATGTCTTAAAAACGGGAATGAATGCCTTGTTGGCTCTGATGCCATGTTTTGTCCCTTTAATTCTTCTTACAACAGTCGTCACAACTTTATGGTGCCTATTTTTGAAAATGTAGCCATCTTGTTATTTTTACCTATCTTGTTTTTTTTCGCCCTATCGCACTATTTTTCAGTCTGAAGAGGATGTCATCCATAAAATTTACTTGCTGTGGCCTTGGTAAAAATTCCCGGAATTTACACCAAGTCTTACGCGCGTGCGCAATTGCATCATCCCTTTGGAGGGTAATAACACGGGAAGGGTTGACGGATCGTCATGATTTTTGATCTCTAGATAACTTGAGGAATACCTTCTATAATCAAGTTCTATTAATGCAAACCATGGGCTAGTTTGCACATGATTAATTCGCAGCATTTTATAACAGGACAGTCAAACGTACATGTATTACATTGGTAACTGAAAAAAAGAGATATTGATAGATATTCATAGATACTAAATATGCAAATTGCTACATAGCTCCGCAATGTAGTACGTTATATACTTCCAATGTGTATAATGGACTATCGAGATAAAACATGTCAATATTGACGACTTAATACATTGCATGGACGTTTCCACAAAGTAATATAGTTTTCTTGTACAACCCTTTAAGTATAATATACAACTCCTGCAATACAGATAATTATTTTCGACTTGTTGCTTGCAACAATGATGATGTAACATTCTTTGTTTCACAACGCAGTCCACTACATTGTGTATTCCATATGTCTAATGTACAATCCCCATAAAAAATCTCATCAATGACTACAAGTTACTGTGAAAAACAAACCCTGCTTTTTTCAACAATGTATTGTACCGGTAGTAACTGTTACATGATTGTACAACCTTTTTAAAACTTATAATATATGCCCCTGTATACAATATCATCATTGCAATTATTCTTGGTGTACAGATTATCAAATCTTATGGGAAACATGTACACCCCACCATGTATAATGTACTGTCCCTATAGTACCATTTTGTTGTTGACCTTTGGGGTCACTTCCTGTGGAGACGGGGTAAGACTGCAGCCCACGCTGGTATCGGCATGACGTAATGCCACCTAACTAAGTATAGCACGATTGCGTAATACCCACACCACATACACTATTTTCCAAGTACAAACATCCCCTGCAAAACCGTCAAAAGCCACTAAACGAAAAAACGCCTCGTACGTTTCTTCTCCTTCTCAAGAACTACCCACATACCAAATATCAGAGCAATCTGTCCAGCCGTTCGCGAGCTTTTCTGTTCACAGACACGCACCATACAACGGTTTCCAAACATACCTATACACCTTTCTCACGCGGCGGCCATGATAGATCGAAGAAGAGGTCAATGAGGCAAACAGACAAAGCTTATTTCTAAAATCAGGTCCCATTTAGTTTTCTCTCAAACCACACAAATTTTCATGATATAAGGTAGAATAATAAATATTACAAGAAGTGTTTCGCACCGAAAGATGTAGCAATTTAGAGTAGTGTAGACTGACCCCATAGTCCCTTAAGAGATGCAAAATAAAAACATAATAATGCAAATTTTTAACGAATTTGCAGCCATTCACATATTGGTCGATTTCCTAATTGTCAGGCTACCATTGGCCGAACTGCTAATTATGATGGACAGCCTTTTGTTTGCCACATTGAACTCGTTTTAGATCTATCATGGCCGCCGCGTGACAAAGGTGTATTGCATTCTGCTAATGACCTTCTAATTTGCATAACAATCATACAACTATGTACATAGTAATACACTACGTAAGCTATTTGCATACCTACAGTCATTCCGATCCATCGACCCCTGCTTGCATTATTCCTTCTCAAAACCTAACACAAGAATGACTTTCACCGCCCCAGCAAAACCCCTAAGTGGCCAAAACTTACACACCTTACTATTCATTTACACAGCTACCTACCACGTAAAAATCATCACCCAAAAAAGTCCCGAAAAAAAATATCAAAACCGGAAGTTCTGCTGCAGTACAATAACACTCCGCTAGAACGCCCTGCCGTAACGCAATTCCTACCATTCCTTCCTCATGTCTAACTCTACCCACATACCAAATATCAAAACAATCCATCCATGCCTTCCCCAGATATCAGGCTGACAAGCGTCCCTCTCACACACAAACAGCACTCAAAACAAACCCTTCGTTTCACGAAGGGAATTAGGAATAAACAGAGCAGTGCTTTGTTGGGCTAGACCATGTGAAGCCAACGTAAACATTGTGTATTGGCTTGCAGATGTTGCCTTTCTAATACTGTAAATGCATTTAAGTTCGCGGGGATTTAATTTCGCGGCAGCGGGAAAATGGAGTGTTCGCGGTGGTTTTGAATTCGCGGTAGCGCCATGTCGCGAATTTATTTACAGTACTGGACTGTAGTCGCTTACTGTATAATGAGTATTCGCGGCGGTTTTAAGTTCGCGGTTCAGCGTCCACCGTGAAAACCACGAATATAAAACCACCGCGAAAGTTTCAGTATTTTTTTCTGTAGGAACCGGGTGGGAAGTAGTCGGCACGGAACGGTTTCTGGAGATCTCAGTTGGACGTGTGGGCGTGTGGGCGGTCTATAACCAATCTACTGTGATGTACCGCGTAGGAACGTACGGGTGAGTAGGAACATCGAAAGGCTTGGGAAATATGTTATGTTGCTGTTACGGTCCTGAAAATAACATGGTCGGTCGGTAGGTAGGGGTATGTTTTTTGTCATAAACGTTATGTTTTAGACTTTTTGATTTGTCCATTCACCGGATATGGATGTTACCACCGTTGCTCAGGGTGCAAAATCAGGGTGGAACCAGCTAAAACATTCAGTACGAGGGCGGCAAAGCATGTAAACTAATGAGTTGTCTAGCAAATATAGTACTTCTTTATTAGGGCTGAGAATTGTACAAGTTTTGTGGTCAGAGGTATAAACTATTAAGGGCGTCACCACTGTGGCTGTTAGTGGTTCCGTCCGATGACCTCACGAGTCAGGACTTCGGTTTCGTCTGCAGCCTTTTTCTTTGTTGTCAGAAAGTGATTAAACCATGTCCTGTGCACTGTAACTATATTTGCAAGACAACTCATTAGTTTATGTGCTTTGCCGCCGTCGCACTCAAGGTTTTAGCTGGTTCCACCCTGGTTGCGCACCCTGGGCAACGATGGTAACATCCATATCCGGAACCCTGGCGTAGTGAATTATGGGAAATACGAAAGTGGTGAAGTTTTATAAATGGAAGACACGATGGAGTCGAAAATGAATTTGTACTTCTTAGCCACGTGCACCGCAGTACAAGGCATTCTCCAGAACAGGCCTGAGGCCTGGCGATCTTACGATACGCGGTAGAATTATGATGTTAACCGCAGTAAACAAACGACGAAAAATAAACTGTTCCCTTACTCAAGAAATTTTGCTCATCGGAATTTTCGACCGAATCTCTCGGTCTTCCTTAGGTATGTGACCCGAGTGCTGTAGACACGTGATTTTTTCCGAAGATGTGACGTCAGCACTCGGTCAAAGGTCGTCTGAAGTCGGTACAGCCCAGCGTCCCGGCTGAGAGAGGGTTGGTGTGCCCGGATGTAGATGGTCTCCTTCACTCCTCTCCCAACCTTCTCTTAACCCGGACGGGGGGGCGATACAGGCTTCTGCCGAACTTTGACCCAGTGCTGACGTCACACGTGCGAAAAAATTACGTGTCTACAGTACTGGGGTCATTTAGCTGAAGAATACCGGAGAGTGACGTATCATGAACTGGAGAACAATTTACTTTTCTCTCCATGTAATTCAGATGAACTTTCATGCTGACGACATTTTCTGTTAATAGGAACAGCGAAACAGCCGGCCTCCGCTGGCAACCAGTACACATCGATGTTACCAGCAACTCTCTCTTCAATTTTGAGAAAATACCAATGGGCTCCTACTGGCCTAACGTGATAGACAGGATACATTCAGGAAAGAATTTCGTTTGGGTCATCGGAACACACTATGGGTATATACACGGGGACACCATAGTCAGGAAAGGTATTGGACTAATTGTAGCATGGAATAAGTGCTAAATGCTTTGTTCTATCGACGTTTCTGTGACCGTCTGTCCCCTTCCTCAGGGCCATTCTGATTGCTTCATATTGTACTGCAGCATAGGTGTCTCTACTTACAGAGTACAGTCAAACCTGCCCGAGCGACCACCTCTTCTCAGCGTCCACCTGGCCATTTCGACCGCTTTTTCTCGGTCCCGATTTATTTTCCCATTGACGTAAGCATTAAGCGACCTTTTCTCAACGACCACCTGGCCAACGCGACCGCGACCGGCCCAAATTGGGATCCATAACGACCGCATCATTTTCAAAATTGAGGTTTTCATCGATTTTTTTATGATAAATAGCGCGATTTTGTGCCGAAATCGGCCAGTTTGCGTCAGATTTTGGGGTTAAATTTACAGTTTACAGTGTGCGTGTTGTATTTGACATTAAAGACCTCGCTTCTTTGCGTGCGTGCAGTGTGCTTGCTATTTGCCATTAAACACAACGGAAACCATTTATACTTTGCATCGGGCATGTTTTGAGTCGATACTCTTCTCAGAGACCACCTTTCCAAGTCGACCGCCTTTTCCCGGTCCCCCGGGTGGTCGTCTTGTGCAGGTTTGACTGTACTTACATATAAACATAGAGACACTGTGACGTTTACAACGCGGCCCCAAACGTTAAGTACATATACATAACCATTGTAGCGATGAAAATAATGCGACAATTTCATCTACTTCTAAAGAATGCAGTCCCAAACGTGACTGAGTTGGTATCCCCCCTCGTCACGGTTTATAACTGAAATCTTGTCATTCAGTGAGTTACCAAGCTGATAAAACTGTTGACGGAGGTAATTATATTTCAGCCATACCGCAGGTATGGTGAAATATATTGTTGTATTGCATTCCATACTAGAGTATGGATTTGCAATATATCGTCATATTGCATTCCATACTACAGTATGGCCAACTTTTTTCAAAGGGAGTATTTCTGGACTGGTCTGGTGCAAATTCACATGGTGTGCACTTGAGTCCCTTCTTACATGGGAAAATTTTGTAAGATTCATTTTTGGGTTGACCGTCATTAGTAAAAGTGATTTTTCAAATAGGTGATTTTTGAATAGTCTACTCCTGCTTGGTGAGGGAGATGGCTGAAATATGCTGTATTTGCGCTCAAGCAAATGTCGGTCTTTCCAGTTGTAATTTGATGTTATTCTGTATCCATTAACGCTAGTTCACCTTTGTCCGCGGGGTAACCTTTATCCGTTGTCATATCAGACTGCAATATTTTCAAATATTGGGGTAACCTATATCCGTTGCCATATCAAACAGCAATATTTTTTGTTCAAAATCCTAGTTTAAAACCACCGTCTGTTGACTTTATACCTTTTTAAAAAAAAACAACGGATATAGATTACCCCACAGATAAAGGTGAACTAGCGTTATGTAACGGGACACTGGCACCCGGGGTAAGTTAGAACTACTTTTCCTACTTTTAACATCTTTGCAGGCATTAGCTCAGAAACGCCTGAAGGTAAAACTTGGGAAAAGGTGCAAGCATCATATATGGCAGAAGTCAGCGTCAGCTCGATAACCGGGCAGCTGTGGGCGGCGGAGTGGAGCGGCAGAGTGCGGCGTTCACCTTTCTACTGTGAAATCTCAGGTACTTAACAATTATCCGCGGGGTAACCTATATTCGTTGTAGTCGTAAAAGAGTATTTAGGGATATCAAGTCGGCGGGTGCACCAGTGGCAGTTTCAAACAGCAATATCTTTAAAATATTGCAATTTTAAACCAACGTCGTCGATTTGATAACACTGAGAGACATAGAGAACACCGGTGCAATGGCCGAGTGGGTAGAGTGTTCGCCTTGCATTTGGTAGGTTGTGAGTTAGATCCCCGGCCGAGTCAAAGACTTTACAAATGGTACATGCTGCTTTCTCTGCTTAGCACTCAGCATTCGGGAAATAGTATGGAAGTTGAACACACGCCACTACCAGTGGACTAGCCCCCTGCTGTAGTGATTGCATAAAGTTGTGTGGCCCAGGGCTACTGAACCGGAGATGGGCGCCGCCCTATGCGCCATCAGGCGCGGGAAGGAACTTTGACATACCCATAGGAAATATGGTACGCTCGTCAACATTAGTTTGTAATCTAGCAGGCTGCTCATCTACCCCAAACTTTCTTTTCATACAGTGAAGCACGACTGGGAAATAATTCCAGGCTGCTTATGGTCTGTATCAGTAGGACCTGCAGGAGTGTGGGGGGCGCACTATAACGGCGATGTGTACCACAGAGCAGGGACATTCCTGAATGAAACCTCCCCTGGTGAAGACTGGGTGCATGTACCAGGGATAAATCTGCGGCAGGTGGCTGTGGGAGATGGGATAATCTGGGGTGTAAACTTCGACAACCGCGTGTTTGCGAATGTGCTACCAACGCCTGTCGGCAAGGATGTGTGTCAAGTGGGCCTGAGAGGACATTCGAGGTGCTACGCTGTACTGAAAGGTAACTTTTCTCTGTTGTCTGGTTGAAACACTTTCTTCTGTTGTTGCCACACACCAACACCCCCAACCCCACCCCTTAATGCTACGATCACATTTCAAGACTAGAGTTCCACGAAACACATACCTTCGCCAATCAAGGGTTGTTATGGAGAATGCCTTCATCAATGACTTAAAGGTTTTATAGCTTCTCAAGTTATGTTCTCCGCACACACTCACACACTGAGCCCGCTGCAGTACCAAAGGAAGATACCGGGAGAACCATTTTTAAACTCAAGCTTTGTTTCTGCGACCGATACTCAATACCAAGTATCATGAAGTTCCATCAATCAGTTCTCCAGTTATACTGTTGACCTACATAAAGACTCACCTAACACTATGGCACAAAAGTTTAATCTTCTTGGCAAAGGTAATGAAAAGGCAACAAACCACCAAGCTTCCACTTTTCCCTGCCACATAAGCATCACCAAAATAAGGGGGGAAACACCCCTTCACATCAAAATGGAGAAACCCCTTCCCATAGTGCACAAACAACATGGCACTTGCAAACTAATAAACAATGTGTTAGCAACAATAACATCTATGTTTTGCTGACACAAATATGTCATGAACTACGCAAGTCTGCAGCACAGATGTAGTTAGACACTGACCACTGATTGTCCAGAAAAGAGGTCGATTGAAGGATTTACACATTCTTCTAACTATCATGTAAATTAAGCCCCGATTTGCATACAATACATTTCAGGATTTTAATCATTACCTAAGGCATGTGCATACCAAAAATAATGCAAATCCACCAACCACTGCTTGATTTACTCTCTTCCAAAGATAACAACAAAATTGCCCACTGCAGTTCAAAACAAGCAGCCAGGGGGCCAAAACTTACATGACTTACTCCCTACCCAAAGACGTATCCACCAGCCAAAAATCCTCAACCTGCCACTTCAGGATAACTTTAATGCCAACTTCGATGCTCCGCTGCAGTACCGCAACTTGTCACCAGGACGCCCACAATCGAACTTGACCGTCGTTTTCCAAACCCCTAAATAATTACCAAATATAATGAAAAACGATCCACAGCGTCAAAAGTTATCTTGTACGCAAATACACACACACACACACTCACCCCGCTGCACTCACGACAGAAAGAGCCAGAAGTACCATTTTCGTACAAAACCTTGGTATACGCATACGCAACTCAAATACCAAATATCGTGATATTCCATCCACAGCTTCTCGAGTTATATGAGATTGACCTACATATTGGGACACCCGAAAATTTTCTAACCAAAATATAACCTTCTTGGCGAAGGTAAAAAGTAAGCTCCTCGGGTAGATTACAGTGTGTTTTTCTGTACTTCTCTTAAGTAGCTCCGTGGAACACCCTGTGGTTACCGGGCTATTTTTGGGCACGACCGGGTCCCTATTTTTTTTTCAAAACTTGTAGCTGAAATCAACCCTGGATCAACCATGGATCCGTCGACAAACAGACAATATAAACCCATGTAAGCATTCAGAAGCACCCTCCGGTATCGGGCAGTCTATCGGGTCAGGACAAATGAGTGGCTTCAGAGCCCAGCCGGGCCCCAAAACAGCCCTTACCTGTGCAAGTGGGCCCGTAGCATGACATGGTACTCTCCAAGCAGAGGTTAGGCTCCGGCTGTTTTATTTTTTTTTTAGTTCTTTTTATCGGACTTTCTATTTTGTATTGTTTCTTCTATTGTCAAAGCCTTGGCTGGCGGACTTCAAGAAACGTGACAAAATAGAAAGCCCGATAAAAAGGACTAAAAACGTAAAAAAAAAGAGCCGGAGTCTAACCTCTGCTTGGAGAGTATAACATGGCGTCATGTGTCTTTGTGTCACTGAGGGGGTACAGGCGTTACAAAAGAGTAAAATGAATCATAGCATAGCTGATGAACGAGAAACAGACACAGCTTTTTCTTAACTTGAAAGTTCATCCGTGTAGGTAGAAGTCATTCTGGAACAAGTTGAAATGTAATTTAAAACACAAATAAGTGGACTTACCCAAATTCGCGACTGATCAGCTCCAGTCTTTGTCAAGGAATGAACGATCCGCTGCTGTGACGTCGCGTAGATAGACTACGTGACTCAGTGAGCAGTGGAGCAAGTTTTAACTTGTTATGTACAAATAATGCGATATTGCTTAACTAAAATGCAACTCTGTCTTGTTTTGCTGTCAGAAAACCGTCTCTGTGCAGACGATGAGATCATCTGTCCTCACAGCGGAAAATGCATTCCAGAATGCAGTGTGTGTGACGGCGTTGTGGACTGTGGGGACGATGACGACACCGACGAACGAAACTGCTGTACGAGACCATGTCACTTATTAAATTGCTTCTCTCTATCCTGGGGAGTGCCATTTCGCGATTTTACATGGAGGAAAGTTGACAAATTTAGGAGAAGTAAATGAACAATTTGATTAGAGAGCAGCTGAATATTGGGAGGGGGGGGGGGGTACAGATGTTTGCAATGTTAACGCTTGTTCGCCTTTATTCGCGGGGATGTTCGTTGTTTCTAGAAACATGATATTTAGGGGTATCAAGCCGACGGACAATGATTTCAAATTGGAATCTTTTAAACGTTTTTCAATGTGAAACTGCCGTCCATCGAACTGATATCCTTCATGGATATGTGGTACTCACCGGATAAAGGCGAACTAGCGTTATGTAGATTCCACCCCGGCCCCGCGAGAAAATTACTTCCAATCCATCCAATCTGGTTTCCATCTGCAGAGCTGGCTTTCTATTTGTACAACGAGGAAATACGGGGAACCAGAAAGGCTAACATTACGTAGACACTGAAGTCATTTGTATATTCAGACTATTTTGTAGAGATATGAGGTCTCCGAACTCTTGTTTTTCCCAGGGTTTAAAACAGTACATTTCCTTTTTTGTTCCCAGGGCTTGCGGGCTGCCCAGAGAAGCACAGACGGGTGTGTTACGGAGACGCAGGCTGCTACAGCCCCAGTCGTGTGTGCGACGGGGAGTGGAACTGCAGGGAAGACAAGGAGGACGAGCGGGACTGTTTCGGTATGGTTCTGTTTACATAAACATGCATAACGTTAGTTCACCTTTGTCCGTAGGGTAACCTATTTCCGTTGCATCAAAAAACAAGGTAATTAGATATATCTAGTCGACGGACATTGGTTTCATATCGTAATATTTTGAAAATAAATATTACAGCTTGAAATCACTGTCCGTCGACTTGATATCCCTAAATAACCTGTTTTGAAAATAATAGTTATAGGCTACCCCACGGATAAAGGTGAACTAGCGTTGTATATTTTTACTCTTAAAGGAAGCGTAAGCTCCGAAGGAGTATTGTAGTTGAGTGAGGTAATTCCTTATGTCAGCTGTATCTTTATGTTCTCTTTGCTGCATTCGTATGTCTTTTTCTTCTTGTGTTTCCTCTAACCGCCCACAATACATTTGTACAATGGGTTATCGCTGAGGGGGGGGGGGGCTAACCCGGTCCTAAAGGCCTCAACTGATTGGTCCTGGACAACTTGGCCTGGCAGTTGATTTCAATCACTGATTGTGGGCTGAAAAAATTCGTCCGAATAGTTTCAAATGTGTCATACACATTCCCTTCTGCATCTTTTTTTCGTAATCTAAAAGTAATGACTATATACATGTATGATTAAACCAAACTACAAAGTTGTCTTTTCGTCTACAACACAATTAACAATAGTAACGCGAGTTTAAAAGGATTCTGAAAGATCCCTCACACCCCTGCCACGTCTTCCTTCAACCAAATGAGCATCCGCGATATGAACTGAGACGCAGAAAGCCGTACAAACTGCCAGTCAGCCCTACCGAGAGGCATAGGAACTCGTTTGTGGCGAGGGCAGCGAGAGACTTACTAGACTTAGTGTGACCCCACTATGTGCAATATCAATCGCCCCCATTATGTGCAATATACATGTACTAAGTTGTTATTGTTGTGTCGTTTAAACGTCATTAAAACATTGACACACGAAATGGCTGTAGAAATTGTACTCTACCTATATCTTGATCTTAACTATATATGATTTTAACTGCCAATATATTAGTATTTTTAACTTGTTTCACTGTCAATTCAACGCAATTCAGTCTGGATGACTGCCATGTTGATTCAATAAAGTTTGATTTGATTTGATTTAATAGTTCTTGTATACCAAAGCGATTCCATGGCCTTTTCCATTGCAAATCAGGCCAACATCACTACAGTATTAGACCGTGTAACAACCTAAAACAGATCCAAGTAAAAACCATCCTTGGTAAAAACACAACAAAGAAAGTTCTCCATGATGTTCAGGTGTCTGCAAATTTGGAATAGATTAAGTCAAACCTTACAATTTTGTCATTCATTACCCATCTTCAAGAACCTGTTAAAAAATTAGATAATCAAACATTTAATTAATCTCCTATCCGTTTTTTTTCTATTACAACATTTTACTTGCTTTTTTAATTGTTACATATCTTATGATGTTATATTCTTATTTCATTCATTTCATTTATTTCTTTATGATATTTGCTTAGTTATCAATTATTGACCTATCATAATTTCCTTCCATTCTGTTAATTGATATAATACTTTCGGTTATATTATTGTCTACTGTATAATTTTTTTTACATCCAATCTTTATTAGCTTATGAATTGTTAAATTGTATTATATTGTGTTACATTTTGGGGAAGACTATGTATAAGTCACAAGGCGTTCTCCACCCCCCACCCCCCACCCACCCCCTGTACGTTCTTTCATCCTTTAATTTGTGTTTCAATTGTGCAAAATGGATAAATCAAATCAAATAAAAAAAGAAAATCTAAAATAATCCTTGTTGGTTGGTACTTTAACTTTAAATCATGTCTTCCTCTAGTGCGATGTTGGGCAGGTTTGAGGTATTGATTGCATGAAATTTTAATGATCTCATTCACAATT
>NC_049985.1:638107-644950 GCF_000003815.2 Branchiostoma floridae | reverse complement strand
GTGACATTTGCTCGTAGTTGCGAGAGGATGTACGTTGTTTTTTGGTCGTGGCTGTTGTGTAAGTAATGTATATTCTAAAAAAAATCATCCCTATGCTCTCGGTATTATGGAACATAATCTGTTAATGGCTACATTTGGCGATTTAGCTTGACATATTGTAAGCTCCTCGCAATTCAGCCCCTGGCTGCGAAGGGAGAGCAGTCGGCCCACCAATTGTTATAACTGTGACAACTACGTTGACTTTGTAGACAGCTGCATCAAGGACTCTGAACGGGGTTCCTTTCTTCGTCGAGACTTGGTGCAGTGCCGTGATCTGAAGGGCTGTGTGAAGATCACGAAAGTTTGTGACGGCAAGAGAGACTGTTCGGACGGCTCGGACGAGATCAGATGTGGTGAAAAAGTTACTTCACGCTATCCGTTGTTTCTAGGGATGTCAAGTAGCCTGGGTACCATCCGATTTCCACCGGGGCTCCTTGCACTCGCCACCCTAGGTTCTTTTACAGTTACGAGTGCAAGGAGCCCCGGTAGAAATCGGCTGGATATCAAGTTGACGGGGGATGATTTTAAACTGCCATATCTTGAAACTATAGTAGTTTAATATAAATATAAAAACCGATATAGGTTATCACAACATTTGAAAATATTGCTGTCTGACATAACAAGTTTTTTTTCCATTTTTTCTTCAAATTTGGGAAGACGAATTCTGCTCCCTGCACGGTTCTTTCGGTGACACTGCCTTCTGGAAGTGCCGTGATTCCCCTGGGTGCGTCAAAGGAGAGTTTCTGTGTGACGGTATTCCCGACTGTGACGACGGCTCGGACGAAGACAACTGTGGTGAGATTCTTTTTTTTTTACATTCTGTATCTGCATATAGCCGTGCTCTTTGTGGCAGAGACTTTCATTCTTGTATAGGACTATTTAGCCACAGTCGACGCTGATATCAACTAGAAAGGCCGACATTTGCTTGAGAGCAAATACAGCATATTTCAGCCATCTCCCTCCCCATGCAACAATAGACTATTTCAAAATCACCCATTTGAAAAATCACTTTTACTGATGACGATTTAACCCAAAAATGAATCTTACAAAATCCCCCCGTTCAAGAATGGACTCAAGTGCACCCTATGTGAATTTGCACAATAGATCAGTCCAGAAATACTCACACTGAAACCTTGGCGTTTTGAATAAGAAACCAAATCCAAAATTGAATTTAGCAAAACAGGTCCCAGTGCATGAAAAGGTATGATAGACCAGTCTAAAAACACTTCCACTAAAAATTGAATTTTGAATCATCACCCGTCCAAAAGTGAATTTCAAAAAATCCCCCTTCCGTGTGCAAAAATTGACTTTTCCATGTAAAGTAGAGCAGTCCAAAAATAAATCCGCTAAAATAGGACTTTGACATAATCACTGAAGTCCAAAAAAATGGATTTTAAAAAATCCCCCCTCAATGCAAGAATGGACTCTTCCAGCACACCCATGTAAAATTGCAAATTAGACCAGTCCAAAAATACATCCACTGAAAGACTTCACCAGTCCAATGATGAATTTAAAAAAAAATGAACCCCTCCGTGTAAGAATGGACTCTTCCAGATAACACCGGGCTCGCTGATTGGCTGCCACCCCCCCTCTTTAGGATATAGATTTAGGCTAAGTGATTGGTTACCTATCTAATTAGATTAAATAGACATATATGCCAGTAGGTGCAATCTGCAGCAGGGGGTCAACGACCTTAAGGTCATTGACCCCTCTGGAAATTGGAAAATGACAAAAAAATCCCCAAATATATCATTTTGACGTAGTCTATGACAAAAATTATACATGTGTCATTTGAATAAATATCTAGTGCACCCTTTTACCAAAATTTAGGTCATTTGGTTTTAAAACCAGAGCACAAGAGCCAAAAGTGTACTTTTTGGTCATAAAATGGCCAAATAATCGTAAAATTAAGCATTTTGTTGTACTGTATGCCTCAAATGTTATTGAATCCATGTGCGCATATGTCTAGGGCACTCCTATACTAAATTTCAGGTCATCCGGTTCTACAACCAAGGTACAGGAGCCAAAAGTGTCCTTTTTTGGTAAAAAAAATGACCAAAAAATCGCAAAAATAAGCATTTCCTTATACTGTACACCAAAACTGATATTGAATCTATATGGGGGACTTATCAAGGCACATCTGTGCCAAATTTCAGCTCATTTGGTTATAATACCAGGGTACAGGGGGCCCAAATATACAGTTTTGGTCTTAAGATGACCAAAAAACCTTAATAAAATCATTTAAGAGACAGATATGGAAAAAATGAAAAATTTCAAGTCATTCGGTTGAGGAACAACGGAGATACCGTGTTCTGAAGATTTGACAGGAGAAAGAAAGAAAGAAAGAAAGAAAGAAAGAAAGAAAGAAAGAAAGAAAGAAAGAAAGAAAGAAAGAAAGAAAGAAAGAAAGAAAGAAAGAAAGAAAGAAAGAAAGAAAGAAAGAAGAAACATTACGAATACAATATATTTCACCATACCTATGGTATGGCTGAAATATAATTAGGATTTTACCATATATACACTGAAGTCGGTTATACCGGATATATAACCGACTTCAGTGTAACACATCAGCTTCTGTATCTGTGTCTATATAGCCGGCATAACCGCCCTTTGGTGCAGCACAGAACCTTCTGTATCTGTATCTATATCATTATAACTGCCATTCTGTGCAACGCACCAACTAATGTGATCATTCCTCCCTACTGCAGATGTTGTGTGTGAGTCTATCAGATACAGGTTAACGTGATCATTCCTCCCTACAAACTGCAGGTGCTGTGTGTGAGTCTATCTGATATAGGTTAACGCGATCATTCCTCCCAACAAACTGCAGATGACCTGTGTGAGTCCATTGGGTACTGGTCCTGTAGAACCTCCCTTCCTCCTTTCCCCAAGTGTATCAGTGGGCAGCAGAGATGTGACGGCTTGGCGGACTGCAGGGACTACTCGGACGAGATGGGCTGTGGTAACACTTTTTTTCATGATCTCTATTCATTGAGGTGAGTCCCTATACGTCCCATGTAAGTCTACAGCCCCACTTGCACCAGTGCCCGCAGTGGGTGTAGTCCCGGTCGGGATCCGAAACTAAAAATTTGTCCCAATGGACTGCCGCATACAGGGGGAGGGGTTAGGGAGGCACCTGTTAGGGTTTTAACTGTTAGGTCAGTTCAGTTCAGTTCATCCTTGGAGAGGTGACACCAGCGTGTCCACATGTTCCTGTCCAGCATGATTGAACGGAGCTCGTGCGCGTTGGCCTGCAAACCTGTATCCTCGAGCGGTAGTTTCCTGAGTGTGACGGAAGGGTGGCCACGACTGCGCGGCTCGTTTAGTTCCCAAAGCAAGACCTCTCCTGCCATTTCCTCATGATTTTAATTGCGGATCAAAAATATCAAAGGGCCCAGCCATTCCCCCAAATAGCCCGGTAGCCACAGAGTGTCCCGGAGGTGGGTGTCATGCCGATTCGAAAGTGCCGAAACAAGTGCTTTTAAAAAAGCTGGCATTTTGCCAATGTTTGCGTGTGTGAACGTTTTTTTCTAGTTATTAGAATGTCATATAAATAGAACAGAGTAACTAAACCTGATATTGGCGCATGGAGAGATTCACATATGTGCCTGAACTGCAGCAGATCTAGACGCCACCTGTTAAAATTTGCGTGAACTGCAGCAAATTTCACTACACATTGCCTGTTTTTGAGTGAGCTCTGTTGCGGGGCATTTTAAAGTTTTTTTTTTTAAATTTTTATTTCTATTCGGCAAAAACACGAAGCGGCGAATCTGTTAACCAAAGAAATAAATTGGTGTGGCCAAATGGATGTAAAAATTAGTATTTTAATGGATGTAAAAAAGAAAAAAAAAGTTGAAAAAAATCTACCTCCCCGGATTCGAACCGGGTGCATTGGTTTAGAATGCGTAAACTTTACCACTGCGCTAGTGGAACATGTTGAAGAAATGCCTGTTTTAACAAGTATACAAATGTTTGGCATGGATTGAACAGGTCCGCTCATCTCAACATCACAACGGCGACTACGCTGGCCAGAAGGCATTTTGCGACTGCAAGTCGCAAAATGCAAAAACAGCCAGTAAACTACCCGGAGGGGCCCCCTTTTCCAAGTGGGACAGTAGCATAAGAAAACATTTCCTCATGCTGATACTTACCTTAACGTTCGTTTTTATATTGTGGCACTGAATCGACTTGAATTTATCTGTTCATTTGTTGTTTGTTTTCCAATTTCTAACAGGGTACTGTGGGTATTATTGGATACCTCTCTTTGATATCGCTCCGTTCACCTCCCGACAAGCTATTGACAAAATAGCTGTGGAGCATGTTGGATGCATTGACGTAGATGATGTCTGTGACGGAGGAATAAACTTCTTTCATCATGCTGGCATTCACGACGAAACTGACTGTACCCAAGGTACCTTTCGAACCCCAGTGTTCACACCTGTGCCCAACCCTAGTTCACCTTTATTCGCGTGGTAACCTATATCTGCTTTTTAACAGGGTATTTAGGATATAAAGCCAGAGAGTGGTTTCAAATTGCATTTCAAAAATACTATTGCAGTTTGAAGCTGTCAGTTTGAAGCTGTCCATTGGCTTGATATTCCTGAATACCCCTGTTTTCGAAAACAACGGATATAGGTACCCCTACGATAAAGGTGAACTAGCGTTATAACGTTAAGATAAATCTTTGCAATTTTTGCATTCAACAAAAATGCTAGGTAGGTGCTGAAATGAAAAAAAAATACATGGTGAATATTGTTTCAACTCTCTTAAATCGATATGTATATGACCATGATATGACATCATGATATGACAAATAATACTTACTCAAGCAACTGGATGTGATTTTGGAAACGGTCAGAAATGTTGGTATGTGAAAGGCGATATATGAGAACATGTACAATCCAACCCCTCAACAGAAAAGAAGGCCTGCCTGTCGAACTGTCCGGGACTTGTGACCTCCCATCTCACCCCGCGAGATTTCCAACGTTAGCTCCTGTACTCAAGGTCGCAGCCCACAGTATTTATCCGCGACCCCCGTGGTCTATTACGTAGGGGTAAAAAGTAGTGCGGCCGAAATCTGGAAGCGCCTGTAAACACCGTAACCTGAAAGACAGCTTTGCTATGTGGTAGTATAAGGAGTCGACTTTCAGGTGGTATGTGTAAGATTTGTAAGTTTGTCCATTTGGTGTATAAATGCGCGTGACCTTTACAGCTGCCTGCCCCTGTGAGTCGGCTGCAGTTCCGCATGGCCCCGCATGACCCCATTTCAAAGAGGTCTTTAGAAAAATTCAAAACGACAACTTTTTCTGTTTTTCAATTATTTTGGTAGGTTATGCCCTCGACTTCAACATATTAATTTGTCGTGCTTGAAAACTGCACCCTTCTATGATTTTATCAGCGTCGATGTCAGTCACCTTGTGGTCCTTAACTATAAAAATCCCCATAGGCCGAAAACTGTGTTCTGCTACCTCAAGGAGACAGGAACTAACTGGCATCACGCTTGTCTTTTCGGCCGGTCTTTCACAGTGTCACTGACGAAAGGCAGCGGGTGCAGTCTGGAACATCTGACCGTTTACCAAACCACAACCAGTTGCTTGAGAAACCATTTGGCCAGGTTGATTTATTTAAAAAAATATATGGTGACATCAGCACGCATCAATTTTCGGTCTTTTAAAAAAAGTAATTTTCAACAACATGTATGCTGTTACAGTGTAGTGTAAATCATACAAAGCAGCCGCAAAATGAGCAAATACATTCCGTAGATTGACAAAAGTACAAGAAAACGTATACTAATGTCATAGAAGGCCAATGAAAAGCCAAGGTCAAATAAAAAGGTGTGACAGAAATAAAGAAAATACAAAAATAAAGAATCTATCGTTCGGTATTATACCATACTCAGTGTGCAGTTATTTTTCAGCCTTGCTGACCACTGAAATATCAGAATGAATGGAACTTTTTGGCCAAATTTTCTTTTATTCACACACTCGCATCAATTTTGGGGTTCCCAGTGGATGTCATCCATGTAATCAAATCAATTTGGCCTTAGTTACCTTCACCGACATATATGACCATGATCTTCCAGGACTGCCTCATCCGTGCTTCCGCCCTTTCGGGTGGAAATGCCCCGGAGAGAACACCTGTCTGCTCGAGGAAAATGTTTGTGATACCGTGTTTGAATGCTTCAATGAAGAGGATGAAAAAAATTGTGGTTCGTATTTTGGTTGTCTATAGCACGTAGGTTTTTCTAGGTTCTTGGCAAACTTATTTACATCCCTTCCTATAAGATAATTCTCCACCTAGCTAACTGCAAGGTTATTGAACCCATAGCATTTCAACTTAGCTAGCAGGATGTCATGATTGACTATGTTGAAGGACGACCTACGTGTCTTGAGTAATTTCACGTCGTGCTAATCCTCATATCAGAGTCCCCTGTATAGGCTTAGGGCCAAATTGAAAAAAAAAAGGTCCTGTCGGGCAGTTTACGGTCCCAATTGGAAAAAGGTGACCTGCCGGACAGTTCACGGGCCGTTTTTTTTGTAATTTCGGGCGTGGCCCCCCTGCTTGGCTAGATCCCTGACGGGCACCGGTGCAATACACCTTTCTCACGCTGAGTTCAATGAGGCAACCAAAAGACTGTCCATCATAATTAGCAGTTTAACCAATAATAGCATAGAAATTAGAAAATTGACCAATAAGAGAATGGCTGCATGTCCGTCAAATACTTGCATTATTGTGTTTTTATTTTGCATCTCTTAAGGGACTATGGGATCAGTCTACGTTGCTCTGAATTGCTACATCTTTCGG
>NC_049985.1:631323-638007 GCF_000003815.2 Branchiostoma floridae | reverse complement strand
GCAGGCGCCATTACGTTCCGGACATTGTTACACAAATTGAAACACATTGTAGAGACGTCAGACTGTTTACGTTTGTGGGCCTTCAACTTTGACATATTACCCAGAGTTCCTTTTACCGCGCATGCGTGGTAACTAGTGTGAGAAGGCTTATTGTCGGAAACCTCAAAACAGATGCGCACTGCGAGTCGATCGGCGGATGGCGGTGTCAGTGCGAACAGCTGACACAGTGCTACGTACCCGAGGACATTTGCGATGGTGTGCACAGGTGCCAAATGTACACCACAAGAACTCACGACGTCACGGAGCAATACACATGTATTGATGACGAAATAAACTGCGGTACATTTTTCAAACTATATAACTAGGAACTCGTCATTAACAGTCTTATGTATGTATATATGTATATAGTAGTGATGTATATAACGGCACTGAACTTTAATCCAACGCAACTTTAATCCAACACTTTTCAGAACCCATCTGTCAGTCAAAAACTAGCTCCGGTATGCGAATTCTTTTGAGTGCTTTACAAAACCAGTAAGGTACACGACTTAAAACCTTGTAAGTTTGAGCTCACAAAGATCGCATGTTGCAGCGACAAGTTAATCAATCTTCTGGTATGTTTTCATGCTGTTAATCAAGCCGTGGGAGGAGGGCAGCGACTGTAATTTCAAGCAACCCCACTCTTCGTCCTCACATTACACATTAATCATCACAGTAAATATAGCGAAATATTAATAAACTGTCCATCCAACACAACCAACATGCCTTGAAGAGTCCCTCTTTAAAGTACAGGGCCAGGCTTTGTTACACAAATTCAGTGGAAATCCGAACACGCGCCATTTTGAATCATATTTCAGCACGCCCCTTCACCCCTATTTTTGAAAATGATCACATCCAAAGGCCAGTAGGACGGATCTCACTGGCGATACCAACAGCCCCACATGGGGGACGTATTGTAGGGAGTTTGTACTGTGTTTTGCGAGTATATTTTTTGGGAACCATTCACAAACAACGTATTTTGCCACCATTTGCTAACCAAACAACGGATGGAAAGTTTCATAGAACGTCATAACTGTGTAGTAGAACAGCAGAACGGATTTGCCGCTGGTTGATGCATTTTGGGGCCGTGTTTTGATCGCGGCTATCAGCAGTTTACCGACATGCCGATTTGCCAATTTAACCTTGAGTAAGTGCCTGCCGATTGATACAAATTTGTCGTTGTAAATATGAAATCCATAGATAAACAGCCTTGTTATATTATTGTGTTGGATTAAAGTTCCACTGGGAATAGAATCCCAAAGGACTTGCTATCAGTTACACTGTCTTTGAAATGTTATTTTCTCGTGACACAACAGAAAGTGGCAGACCAATGCATGTGTAGCAATGGCCGGGGAAACATAGTAAACAATGCACTAAACAGTTTCCAGAATGCGCTAAAGCCCGCTTGTTTATTCATGGTTCAGTGTGGAATTTGCTGGAATGTGTTGGATTAAAGTTCAGTGCCGTTAACAATATTTGACAAAATCGACAGAATTCATACGTACTTGTACAAATGTAGTGTACTTCTTGAACGTGGACTTAGTATTGATGGTAAACAGAGAAAAGAACAAAAATGACTAAATCGTTCGAGAATCATGAATAAGTCATTCATCTATATCCCTCTTTGTTCATTGGAGTTACATGTGCATACTTAGGGTCAGATACAATGCTAGTTCACCTCTATCCGCAAGGCAATCTGTATTCCTTGTTTTCTTGTCGATGGACAGTGGTTTCAAATTGCAATATTTTCAAAAAATATCAGTTTCAAACCATCTTTTGTCGACTTCATATCCCCAAATACGATAATAGGCTAACAATAGATATAGGCTACCCGTCGGATAAAGGTGAACTAGTGTTAGTATTCCTCCAAACCACAGAACAGCGGTGCGAGACTGCCGGCGGCCTGTACTGCCCACTTTCCGGGGAGTGTGTGGAACTGGACCGTGTTTGCGACGGGGTTGCAGACTGTACATCCTGGATTTTCTCAACATACACGCCCCCACATGACGAGATAGGCTGTGGTAAATTATTAATGTTTTTTTTCCAATTTGGATAGTTTTGGACATTTTGGATAGTTTTTTAAACTTATATTAACAGTGCCACATACACGGTACAGACAGAAGATAAAGGTAATCTTTTACCTCCCCGACCGAAGTCAGGTACCCATTTTTACACCTGGGTGAAGTGATGAGGAAGGTCGTGTAAAGCGCCTTTCCCAAGGGCACAACATCGGGGGCACTCAGGACCTCTAGATTCCGAGCCGAACGCTCTACCAGTTACGCCACTCCCGACGCCATTTCTTTTGTCGACGCCATTCTTTGTTGCAGACATGGTCCACAGTAATATATAACATTATAAACGATATACGCACAAAATGCCATCCAACATAGACACAGAAAAGCATAGCACTCTCTCTTTATAGGCGTCTCCAGAGGTTTTGGAAGTATCAGCCTCCCACACAGGGTTGCCTGTCGTGGCAAAAACTTACGATATCACCCCTGCTTTTCCAGCCTCAGAAAAACGGTACCAGGGGCAGTGGCCACTAACCAAATTTACGATTTGTCGGTTCTGTGGGTAAAGGGCACTACTGAATACCGACCGAACATGACGCTACTTCACCTTTATCCGCAGGGTAACCTATATCTGTTGCTTTTGAAAAACGGGTAGTTATGGGTATGAAGTCGACGGACGATAGTTTCAAACTACAATAGTTTGAACATATTACAACTTGAAACCACCGTCCGTCGACTTGAAATCCCTTATTACCGTGTTGGTAAACACTACGAATATAGGTTACCCTGCGGATAAAGGTGAACTAGCGTTACGAAGAAACCATTCACCGTCACGCAAAAATAAACAGATGTTTGTGCATGCCACTCCGTACGCTGTTTGTTTGAAATTTGCAATGTGGGCCTTGATTGGCCCTCGGCCAGCTCATTAATATCAATAAACAAAGCGCTCTTAGTACCTTTTTTCTGAGGCTAAAAGGGTCGGGGTAGGGGTGGGTTTTTCGTATTGGACCGGTCCGGAAAAACCGGACCTAAATTTGGTGGACCTGATGTTGGACCTATTGGAAAATGAACATATTATATGATCAGGAATTCACACGTTTTAGGGCTTACATGTTGACGAAAATAACAAGAGTAAAGTAGAGTAGAGCCTAGAGTCATTTCTACCAAGTTTTACTGCCAATCGTACAGGGAAGTTAGCCTTGTAGGATTTCAAAACGTCAGCGGGAGTCGAATACGCCACAAAACGGATTTCTTTGTAGCAAAATGGACCATTGTTTTGATTATCGTCCATTCCCATGTTTTCACATGCTGAATCAGGTCCAGGTTCAGGTCCAGACCTGGACCTGATCTTCTGAACCTGAACTGGACCTGGACCTGAATTTTCTGTACCGGTACCTACCCTAGGCAGGGGTGATATCGCTAGGCTGTGCCGCGATAGTCAACCGTGTGTAGGAGGGTGGGAAGTATGTGTTGTGGTATATTGAATCTGACATCAACTCTGTGATTTCGATCAATCAACTTTTCATGCCAGGTAGCTGCACTGTGGTGTGGGAAACCATGGGGGTGTATGTTGAAGACGCATTAGTGGACTATAACTACCCGTACGCCAGGGAAGTAGGTATCCGTAACTATACCTGCAGCACAGGGGAGTGTACCACCAGTTTCTTCTTCTGCGATGATCTAAATGCAGTGGGATGTAGTAACTGGGAGGACGAGCAAGGCTGTGGTGACTTGTTTTCTTGTTTTTATCATTTCTTAAATCTTTATTTGTTCGCATATTTTAGAATCAATTTGCAAAACATAGAGCAGAAAAGAACACGACTGAGGGAGAAATAAAGCCATAGTGCTTGTTGTGGCTATCTTTCGATCAAAGTTAACATACAACTATAATATAATAGTATAAAGGCAGACATTAGGTCAAAACGGTTTGGCATATGTTAATTGTAAATCTTACATTCATGATGGAGCATACTTTTTGGTGACTATCAAACACTATTGTCTCT
Organism: Branchiostoma floridae; assembly: GCF_000003815.2. Classification (NCBI taxonomy): domain Eukaryota; kingdom Metazoa; phylum Chordata; class Leptocardii; order Amphioxiformes; family Branchiostomatidae; genus Branchiostoma; species Branchiostoma floridae. Next base: position 633,953 of record NC_049985.1, on the reverse strand, counting down.
CCATTAAAAGATATACAATGTAAAGAAAGGCAAAGTTTTGAAATTATGAGATAGAAAGGGGCGTGCTTATGATATGATGTTTTTTTGTACCAGTCTCAAGAACACCATTTGTCTTAAGTTTCATTAACCTGGAATCCAGTCTCCTTGTGGCACGGCCTACCGTAGTTAGTGTAGGCTCTCTACGGAGCCAGTGCAGCTCTCAGCCGCCGGGGTAATTGTTCACACCCGGTAGGATTTTCACGCGATTAGACTTTGCACAGTGGGAGACAATTGTCGGCTCCTTGTGGTCGGATAATTATTTATTTATTTATTTATTTATTGGTTTGGCTGCACCGAACACACAGCCAGGGCTGCCCAACTAGCCTATGGCTATTACAAAGGGCTAGCCCTGCTGACAAACACATAAACAATACAAATTTAAAAAAAGAACATTTGTATGTACATGGTGTAGGATAACTTACATTTCATCTAAAATGGAGTATATAACATCATATCATCGACAACAATATTTGCAATGAGAGGTCAGGGTCTGTATATACACGTGTATGGCTATGCGTTATTTATTTCTCTGGGCAAAACTCCTACCGCGTGAAAATCCTACCGGGTGTGGACGATTACCCCGGCGGCTGAGAGCTGCACTGGCACCGTACAAAGCCTACACTAACTACGGTGGGCCGAGCCACAAGGAGACTGGATTCCAGGTTAAAGTTTCATGGAATCGATTTATCGCTAAACACGCTTCTCTTCATCTTTTCCAGAGTCAGTCCGTTGCCTGGGTAGAACATGTGAGGAAACCCACAAGTGCGTTAAAGTCTCTCATGACTGTGACGGAGTACCTTCTTGCTTGGACTTAACCGAGGAAAAGGGATGTGGTAAATAATGGCCTTAACTTGTATATCCCGCTGTTCCTGCAGTGATAAAGATGAGAAACATCTAAACAAGGCCTGTCCTTGGCGGCATGCTGCCACCATCCTTCTGTCCACACAAACAAACGTCATAGGTGATAGGAAAAACGAACATATACAAGCATACCTACAATCTTCATGCTTGAACCAACTCAATTCTGCGTTTCTCTTATAACACAGTGTCAACCACATGCATGGACACGATGCAAGAATACGGCACATACAAGCAGATCAGCATCGCACAATACTGTGATGGCAAAGAAGACTGCAGGACAGGCGCAGACGAGAGACCAAGGAAATGTGGTAAAAAATCTCTGTTTTACACAAAGTGCCTGCCTATTTGTTAGTAGCCGTTCTTTGTCTGTAGTTCACCTTTATCTGCGGGGTGACCTTTATCCGTTATTGTTAAAACTGTAGGTATTTAGGGATATCAAGTTGACGGACGGCGGTTTCTTACTGCAATATTTTTGGAAAATATTACAGTTTGATATAACAACGGATATAGGTTACCCCAATATTTGAAAATACTACAGCTTTATGTATGTAACAACGGATATAGGTTAACCCGCGGATAAAGGTGAACTAGCGTTGACAACTTAGTAGAGTTACAAGACAAAAAACTTAACCATATTTTTGTTCGTATACAGCTATGTTTACAGACCGACTTCCGTGTATCCGGTCCAACCGGTTTGTATCGAGAAACAACATCTGCGACGGCATACCGGATTGCGAGGATGCTTCAGACGAAGATGCCTGTATTGGTAAGCCAGTGTTTTATCCGTACCGGCAGTAAATCTGAGTTTTTATCCAGTTGAAGAGATTGAATTGTATTTGAATATTGTTCACCTGGATGTGTAACCTTCATAAACAAAAAATGAATGACCATAACTTCTACTGATAAGAAACCCAATACACTCAACGAAAATTTGGATACATGTACCGGGTACATTTGGTAAACACGGGCAACACGGCGTCAGTATATATTTACGGAACGTATTTGGCGATATTGGTACCCCTCCCCCCTTTTTGTGGAGTGAGCCACGATAAAAGATACATATAATCATTAAAGGGTAACATTTACACTGAATATTCGTCTGAAATCAGAGCTGTACCAGGCATATTTTTAGTAATGCCATTTTTAACAGTTTGATACATTGTGTAAAAATTCAATTTTGGGTAATGTCTGTGTCTAACGCTAGTTCACCTTTATCCTCGGGGTAACCTATATCCGTTGTTATACCAGACTGCAATAGTTTCAAATTTTGGTGTAACCTACATCCGTTGTTATATCAAACTAAAACATTATTCTAAGAACTGCAATATTTTCATATTACTGTAGTTTTAAACAACCATCCTCAACTTGATATCTATAAACACCGTTTTTAAAATCAACGGATATAAATTATAGGTTACCCCGTGGATAAAAGGTGAACTAGCGTTACCTCTCTGTAAGCAGCCTACATGTACGTTGTACTACAATGCGTCATGTATGTTTTTGCGTAGGAAGGGGAGCTTGTTTGCTACCAATATCCTTACTTCAAGAGGAGTATTCAATCGAAGAAGGCATGGGAACAAGTGACGTGATCCGCAGTCGCCATGAACTGACCCTGGCGGATTGGGTGGTAGAGGGACCTGATGACTGGTTACAGATTACCTTGGAAGACCCCGTTCAGCTTAGCGGAGTGGTTGTGTCTGGTTTAAGGACATCGCATACTCTGACATTCA
>NC_049985.1:626509-630387 GCF_000003815.2 Branchiostoma floridae | reverse complement strand
ACCAGGCTAAGAAAATTACATGGGATCCACTCCAGATCTTTCCTTTTCCTAAATTGAGGACATGGACTTGCCTTGCTTTTGTAGACAGATTCTTACAGAGAAACTAAACTTTATAAACCAACACTGGAATAGTTAGGACTTACCCAAGTTTTTGGCCGACTCTGTCAGCCTTGTTCACAGAATGGACCCGTCTTCTGCACTATTTTTCCAGTGTTGGTTTGGCAAAGTTCAGTCACTCCACAATGTCATTTACTGATACAGAGGAATTTTCATACTTTGATAAATTCTTACTTGTCAACGAAGGTTGGACTTCCAGGTCGTACAGCGAATGCTGTCTGAAACGTCTAACTGTTTCTAAAATTATATCCAGTAAGATGCTTAAGCAATTATAATTCAGTATGTTCTTGTTTGCTTTGTAGTTGGCAACTATCGAAGCATTTCTCCTTCTTAGGATAAAAGTAACGCTTTGCTGCTATATATGACAAAATGATGATCTAATCTGGGATATGATGTTTGATTTCATCAACCAAATAACAGATTCATTTATACTGATTCCATACAATTGTAGAGGATCGTGTGAAGGAAGCATCTTGTGGGAAAGGTTGGACGATGTTTGAAGAACGATGTTACCAGAAGTTTCCCTCGCCGCTCGTCTGGTGGGCTGCGGAGAGGTACTGCCAAGCCCTGGGCGGTCATCTTGCTGCCGTCAACACGCCACAGGAAAACGTCTTCCTCCGAGACAACATCGGGAATGGATGGATAGGGATGAAGCTTGGTGCTGTCTTGATCAAGAAAGAGAGACAGGTTTCAGCATTTTTTATCATTTCTGTTTGCTCTGATGCAACATCAAAACAACATCTGCCAGTTCCGAAAATGATTTTATCAGGACCAGTTTTTCTCACCTGCTGACGTTTCGATGTCTGTCAGGCATCTTCCTCAAAGCTTCCAACTGGAGTTCTGCTTCTCGCCACTACTCAGCAATGTTTGGAATAGTGCTCTCTACATTGACTACATATAGCGGCAAGAAGCAGAACTCCGGTTAGAAGCTCCGGGGAAGATGTCTGACAGACATCGAAACGTCAGCAGGAGAGAAAAACTGGCTATGACTATGTAAAAGAAAACTCTTAAGTCCTATTATCTGCCAGGAATTCATCACCTTTGTTATTGATTGTTACGCTGTCCATGTTAAACTCCATTTGTATTGTTCTTGTCTCTGTCAGCAGGGCTAGCTCTTTGTAATAGCCACAGGCTAGTTACACAGTCATGGCTGTGCGTGCTGAACAGCCAAACCAATAAATAGATAAATATCTAGCTACAGATGATTCCATTTGTTTTGCTATGTCTATGTCTCTATCAAAATGGCTAGCCCTTTGTAATAGCCACAGGCAGCCCTCATGGTTGTGTGTGCTGAACAGTGAAACCAACAAATAGATAAGCTCAAATCTGAATTATAGCTGCTGTTTTCAGAAAATTGCCAACTTTACTTGGAGCGACGGAAGTCTGGCAGGTGACGCCTTCAAGCTCCAGGAACGGGACATTCCGTTGGATGCTTTCCAGGAATATATATTGAGGCTTAATGATCCGTTTTGTGCCTTCTTAGAGAACCACGGTATGTCTTTTTTAAAAATATATGTTAGATTCACCATTAATAATGGCATTAAACAAGGCTAATAAGTGACCGTAGGTAACATACTCCGTAACGTATCTTTGGTTTTCGCCCCATCAGTTGTATTTCCGATTCACCACAAAACAAGACTCACAAGAGCCACTCAAATGTTTGGGTTACTGTACTGGATTTGATGTCAGTTGTTTGTTCACCTTTGACTTTGAAAGTTTAAGATTGAACCCATGAGGGGACGCAATCCCGAGCAAGCTTTCCCATAGCGATTTAGTTCTAAGAAAGAAGCCTTCGGCGTGGAACTTCCTCCTGCGAGGTGGAGTATGGGAGAGGAACGGGAGAATTGCTTCCATAGAAGTGGCAAAACTCTTCCTTGCTGAGAAAACTTTGTTGTTGAGAAAATTAGTTTTGCTAAGCAAGAAGACTTGTGAATTTCGACTATACTGTATACATGTAGCAGACTTTATGTAACCTTCATGTTTTATGTGCATTTATTGACATCACTCTGAGCCAGTAGTATCAAGTAAATGTTCTTAACTTGTGCAGGTCCCTGGAGTCTTCAACCTTGCAGCCTGATAGAGAAAGAATTTATCTGCGAGAAAGGTGTGATTCTTACTTTCCGCTTTTCGTTTATATCTAGTTTGTTTTCTGTGCTTCCAGGGTAACCTCTACCCAAAGCAAGGTTGCTCATTTACATTTCAGGTTGTCGTCGAAGGTTCTATTCCTGAGGTCTGTGAATTTGGTACTTTGACTGTTTCTTAATGTCTAGTCGCAGTGAAATTAGCTAGAGAGAGAGAGATATAAAAAGAAAGGGAGAGAGAGGGGAAGAGAGAAAAAGAAGGAAGAGGGAGAGCCGAAGAGAGAGAGACGGAGACAGATAGAGAGAGATGGATGAACAGGTAGATATTTTCACGGCGTTTTTTTGTTTTGTTTTTCAGATCCATCAGCATACCGCGGTGATGGCTGTGAAACTGTCGCTGACCACATCTATACTGACTCAGCAGAGGCTGGCAAAGATGAGCTGGATGTGTACATTCCAGACATGACAGGTATGTAAGTAGAAATGGCTATATTTGGAAGTTCTACGATCACCGGAGGGTGATCCGACCCTCAGGTGTTTCCCTGCGGATCCCGGGGTTGTAGTTTTGTTTTCTTTTTTTCAGTGTGCGACGATTGCATGGCCAGGGAAACGTCCTGTGGGTATATCGTTTGTGGCAACCCTGACCAATACCGCTGTGGGCTGATCTACTCCCCCGGATACCCACACGCCTTCCCTTCTTCAGTCATCTGCCTGTGGACCATCGAAGGTCCTCCTGGAAGCTACGTCACGCTTGTGCTGCTGGACGTAGATTTGCCCTGCGGCAGCCGCGTGCTGCAGGTCAGGGACAGGTTCCTGACGGTAGGGTGGAACACGATCCACGGGCTGTGTCGCGGCGAGGGCGAACAGAAGCGTTATGTGTCGAGTTCCAATGACATGCAGATGGCCATGCTAGCGACGAGTCACAATGCTGATTTTGGCGACAGTCGCGGGTTTATGGCAACGTTCAACGTCAGTACTTTCAGCCCTAGCCGACAGGTACAGAACCTACCTGATGATGCAGGTAAGCATAACAGACTCTTACAAAGTTAGTGGCGTCGTGTTGTGTCGCCTAGCGTGACGGTGGTGTGTTTGGTTCAAGTCCCCTGATGTGCTTCGACGTTGTGCCGTTGGGAAAGGCACTAAACACGAATTTACTCACTTCACTCAGGTGTAAATGAGTGCCTAACTTTGGTTAGGGGCGTCCCTTGGATAGTAGGTTAAATGGAGGTCCCGTCTTCCACACCTATCGAAAAGAGTAGGGTCCGTCCTGGTGTGAGTGGATCAAATCAATCACTCCGGATATGCAGCTTGTATTGTTCAGTACAAACCTGATGTGTTACGCCATAAGGAGGTTTACCTGGGGAATAAGTATACAAATTTATGTGTGATTTGTATTTTTTTCAAACTATCAGTACCTGGGGAATAAGTATACAAAGTTATGTGTGATTTGTATTTTTTTCAAACTATCAGTACCTGGGGAATAAGTATACAAAGTTATGTGTGATTTGTATTTTTTTTTCAAACTATCAGTTTTAGTCACATTTAGAAACGAGCTTTACAAAAGCAATACATTTTGAGAGAAACATCAATAAAAACGCGTGGGAAACTTTCTGTTTTGTGTCGAACATCTTAGGATTCATCTGCCCCTGCGGTTGGCGTTTGTTCCGCCGAAACTGCTAC
>NC_049985.1:603952-626210 GCF_000003815.2 Branchiostoma floridae | reverse complement strand
TCTCGCCATCACGTACCGGTGAACTGGGAGGAGTCAGACGCCAAGTGCCGAGAGTTTGGCGCCAACTTAACCAGCATCGCCGACCAAGCAGAAATGGAGTTTCTCCACCTGCTTTTGGTCACCAACGTTGTCGTCAAACGCATCACAGACCCGATGCTTTTCATTGGTAAGCATGTGAATGTATTCCATGTGATAATTTGTTTGACAAAAAGAGCTTCGAATTGCTTTAATGGCATTATTGATAGGCAAACAAACGTAATAAATGAAGACGGCAATACAATACGTACGCGCAAACCTTACGTCTAAAAACAGTGCAATTGATGCACGAATGTGTAAAACCAACCGATGAGGCGTATTTCACTCGTTCTCATTGAAATGTCGAAAATGGCATTTTTTGGTCGAAAAATAAATCGGCTTTATTTTCACTGAAAACTACGTGGTTGTTTGGGAAAATTCCTCCTCTAACCATAGCCAAAAAATGGCAACTTATTATTTTCGGTCCCATTGGTAATGCATTACAGGGCCTGTAACAAACGTTACCGGTAACGTTTGTTACAACAGTAGACTTTACCCTGTTTTCTTCGAAATGACTCACCTTATTGACTACATCATTTAGGTATAAGTGGACGTCCCTAGGAACATTTAAAAAGTGGGCAGCTTTTTTACACCAGGTCAAAAAGAAAGCATAGACAGCATCGAACAATGGTAACGTTTGTTACAGTCATTTCTGTACAACATTTTGTTAAGCAAGGTGTGATACAAATAACAGTCAACAACCCTTTCTTGTTTCTTTAAAAAGCCAGAAAAATGTACAGCGTCAAAAAAACGGTCATTTCTAGTCTTATACGTGGATAATATAACCGTGGCAGCCATCGTACTCGTGGTAGTAACGTTTGTTACAGAATCTGGCGACAGGCATAAACCACCTCACACAGCCTCCAAGATCAGTGGCAGTAGCGATATGACGTGATCGGTCAGAGGGCCTGGTCAGCTGGTTTCACCTACCGAACTATCATTCTGGGAACTGAATCGTTACATTTTTGGCTACTATTTGAATTCTTTGTTTCTTCTTAGGCGACAGCCATTTTTTAAGGGGTGAAATCCCACCCGTGGCTATAATAATCTTCTAAGCCATCAACCAATACGAATGTTGTTGTGCATCTTTTGTAAAACATTACAGGGGTTGTGGAAATGTGAAGGAACCAGTGATGTTGTCTATGATTTGCTCCATATCAAGGCGTAAAGTCAGGCGACAGCATTTCGACATTTAAATGAGAACGAGCCATTTACGAAGAGCAAGAAATCGTACTTAGAAACTTAAAACTGGTCTTCAGTTGGCTCAAAGAATTTTACTCACCGCATTTCGACCGAATATCGCGGTATTCTTTAGCTACTAGTATCTGACCCGAGTGCTGCAGACACGTCATATTTCCGTATGTGTTACGTCAGCATTGGGTCAAAGTTCGTCGGAAATCGGTACCCCCCCCCCGCCCCGACTAAGAGACGGGGGGGGGGTGCATGTGAGTGTCAGTTTCTTAGTTTCTTGAGTTGGAAATTAATTCCATTTTCTCTTTGTTATGTAATTTATCAAGTAAGATGAATTTATTTTCATGATAACGAAAAATCATAATCGACGAATAATACAACATTATCACCCGAAGGAATGTACGATACCTACCATGAACGACAAACGGGCGGACACATGGACCGAAACTTCGTCTGGACCGATGGTATTCCGGTGACTTACACAGACTGGTGAGTGAGCTAAAACGTGTGAAGCAATGAAATATGTTTCATTACTTTATAGCCCAACAGGATCGTGAATAAGGATTCCAGAAAATCGTACATCCTATTTTCGAATATAGATGTATATTTGAAGGGGATACGGCCAGAATTTCGCTCCGTACGTGCACATATATGTGCAGTGGTGAAAGATCTATGAGCAAACCAATTTACTAGCTAAGTAAAACAAAGGTAAAAGTAGTCCCATAGCCTTTATGAGCCGTAGAGGCAGTGTTGCCATCCACTGTGTCTGGGGCACGGTATTGGATGACGGAGCCCATCCCTCTTCTCCCACTGCCTTTTACCTCCCCAACCGAAGTCAGGAAAATAGTTTGGAGCGAGGAAAGTCAATTAAAGTGCCTTTTCTAGGGGTACATTGTCGTTAGCATGTCATGACTCGAACCCAGGACCTCTGGTGTTGGTTGATACGCAAATACGCCACATACACGGCACCACAATCGATAAGATACAACCCAATGTAAGCCTGAGCGCCTCTTGTACAACGTTAACACGTTGAAACAGTCTTATTTTCCCCACCACACCTTCCTCAGGTCACCCATGGATGTCAGAACCTGGTTCCCACAGCCGGACGGCGCCAAGATCAACTTCTGCGTTGCCATAGTGATGAAGAACGTCTGGGGAACTGACCAGTGGTACGACGTGGCCTGTGATGATCGGGCCACACGGTCCTTCATCTGCAAGCGGGCGGCCAGAAGAGTGACCCGTCCGGGAGACCATGGCTAAACAAATTTATCTATTGATTTATTTGAATTCACCAAAAAGAGTAACGGAGAGAGCAACAATGAGTGCGGACGCACCTTTGCAAGTTGCCCTCCAGCGCATATAAACACTACAACATCAACTGTACAATATTGATATCCTAGCAGCATATACCAACATATCAAAATATAAAGTGCATGTAAAATAGCAAGGCATAACCAGGATATGATGACACGAAATTAACGTGCCAAGAAGTTAGCGCCGCCTTGAGGCTACACACGAACTACACCCACAAGAGGTGGTCCAAGTATAAGGAACTTCCAACGGTACAAAAGACTGAGAAACGACACAGTTAGGGAAAATCGAAAGAAGAAGAGAGCCTTTTACAAAGAGCAGTTAGAGGCACACAGCAGTAATAATAACACCAAGCAACTCTGGAATGTGATAAACAGTATGCTGGGTAGAAAGACTTGTAAAACACCCAACTTCATAGAATCAGATGGACAGATATGGACCAAACCCAGTGATATTGCCACATATTTCAATGATTACTTCATTAACAAGGTAAACAATCTCACACATGAAGGACAACTAGACATGGAAGAAGCACTAACACCAATTAAGAGGAACATAATGGCCTCAAAGAATTGCTCCTTCTCTTTTCAATCTGTCACTGAAGAGCAGGTAAAGGTGCTACTTAAGTCCCTTCCACAAAACTTGTTGCAAAACCAGTTGCAAAACTATCTCCTCCAAAATGACATCATTTCAGAATGCCAACATGCTTATAGGAAGCATCATTCCACCTCAAGTGCTCTAATACAAATGACTGACCAGTGGCTGACTGAACTTGATAAAGGAAACATAGTTGGAGCTGTACTGCTAGACTTTAGTGCAGCCTTCGATATAGTCAATCACGATATCCTGCTGGCTAAGTTGAAATGCTATGTTTCAATGAGCTAGCAGTCAGCTGGGTAGAGAGTTACCTCAGAGGAAGGAACAGGCTGTGTTTATAAATGGGGACTTCTCGCCATATAGAGAAATCAGGTGTGGAGTGCCACAAGGGAGCTGTCTTGGGCCCTTACTATTTTGCCTTTACACCAACGACCTCCCTACCATAACAACGAATACTAATACTGACATGGTTTTATATGCTGACGACACCACCCCATTTGCTGCAGCGCCTAGTGTTGCTGAAGTAGAAAATATCATTCAACCTGTACTCACACGTATTTGGAGATGGGTGGAAATCAACAGACTGGTTCTTAATGTGGGGAAAACCAAATCTATGCTTATAGGTAGTCACCAAAAACTTAAGAACAACCCAGAATTAAGGCTAAGTGTGGGTGGTAGGAACATCACACAAGTAAGACAAGCTGACCTGCTTGGCTTCACAGTTGACCAGCATCTCTCCTGGGCCCAACATGTACACAAAACCAGGACTAAAATGGCTGGCACTCTAGCATCGTTAAGGAAATACAAAAACTTCTTTCCAGGTGACATATTAAAAGCTGTGATACAGTCGCTTGTTTTGTCACATCTAGATTATTGTGCTCCTATCCTTTCTTCGACAACACAGACACAATTAGATAAACTGCAAACCATGCAAAACCGTGCAGCCAGACTTGCTACCAACTCCACACTTTTCACAAGTTCTGACGACCTACTTTCCAGGCTAGGATGGCAAACAGTTAAAGAGAGATTATCACCAGTACTATCTGTGCTTTTCATAAAATGCTGTCAGTTAAGGAACCGCAAGGAATATATGACAAGGTCAGAACAACCATCATCTCTCATAACCACAACACAAGACTATCACATAAAGGGGGGTTCACCTTACCTAAACCCAGAACAAAAGCACTCACCAGGACCTTCCAGTACAGATGCACTAAGACATATAACACACTACCGAGAAACATTACATCTACAAACTATGCAGAGTTCAAAAACAGGATAAAAAATTGGTGTATACAAAGCTATACAGGACCACTGAGCACATGGTGGTAGCAAGGTGACAAGACAGTTTATGTTGTTAATTATGTTTAGGGTACAAGAAAAGACAACCTGGTGCTTTTCTATTCATGTATTTTTTTCAGTAGTATTTATTCTGTTCCTTCTGTAAATACATTAGGCATGGTTTATGTTGTTATTATTGATATTATTTTCAGTTACGGACAGTTTATCACGTTATATTTTTCTTACCATCACGACTACTTTATTCTGTACTTACTTCCTGTTGATCATTTAGTTCATTCAAGTCAATTATGGTTTGTTAATCATTATTCATATTTATTTTCTACATACAAATCCCAAAAGATATTTCTGACGTTTTAATTTGACCTCTGACCTCTCACGTTTACTTTAAGTTACCTCTGTTAATTTTGTTACCTTTCTGTTTATCAATTGTATAAGTTTAGTTAACTAATTCCGTTTTTATTGTATATATCTATAAGTGTCGGACTCCAGGAAGAATAGTGGTACCACTTCGGTGGTATCGCTAATGGAGATCCCAATAAAACAAACAAACAAACAAAAGAAAGATCAAGACTGTAGAGGGTGTTGAATTCACACACACACACACACACACACACACACACTTACACATGCAGAGAGAAAGGGAAAAATGTGCAAGGAAAGATTTTTACAAAGTTAAAGTGTATCACATAACGATTGTATCAATTTATGGCAAATAACACATATCATTAACAACTACAAACTATTTTTTTTATTCAAACATTTAAACAATAATACAATGTGACAAAGAGGTAGCGCACTCAAGTACAAGACTTATTTTGACCCCTTACATAAAAAAGCATACATATTTTACAGAGAGAAATCAAGTACAAATGAAAAGCAAAGGAAAATCACATTAGACAGAAAGTAATACATTGTACATAATATAACAAGAAAGGATAAACGCAAGTCCAGTTTCCCACCCAATGATGAAATAATTGGACACATTAAAAAACATGCGAGGACAACTGTGTTTTAAAAACGCTTAGTTGCGGTGATGAAGTTTTTGGTTGTACAAATTATTTACACAAGTGCACTAATCCAACATCATTACTCGGTTATACAAGTATTCTTTTGCAAGACTACACTGATCTATTTGTTACCCATATTAATCAATGTAAAAATGAAGAATTAATAGCACATGACAAAGGCAACCTTAGCAATATCATGGCGTTGAAAAAATAGAAATAATCTGGATAAGGCAATCTGTTTGAAATTCGTGTCTACTGCACTATATTTCCACATCTATAACATTATTTCATACTAAGAGCGGCTAGAATGATTCACTGGGATTCCCTAAATATTATAACCTACGCAAATTAGGCCTTGATCCGTCCAGTATCCGTTTCCTCAGTCGGCAATGTTCGGTAAGTTCCGGCCGCACACAGAAAGGGCACAGTACACCACGTGACTACTCTTCGCATCGGGTCGGGTCAAGTCGGGAGAAGTCGGAGAGTGTTCGGGAAATTCAAACATGGCTGATCCAAATAGCGACGATGAAGGGCCCTAAATTCACGGCGTCCTCGCGCCATTGCAGTATCAATTTTTTGCTCCTTGAATGTTGGTATGGATTGGAATAGAGTTGCGTCATCTTATTACGTAAAAAAGTGCCCAAAACTGACTTTGAGTTTGATGACTAAAAGTTCTACAATCCTGACTCGGGCAAATATTAAATCGCACATATGGCGTGCATAAACGTATATGATAGCCGGTGTCAAAAAACACAATTTTACTCCATATTGTTAACGTTCTTACTGCAATTACAAGTATTTGTTCCAAGTTGATCCAGTACAGTTTCTCTTGTAACTGTAAGACTACACCACTTGAATAAATAATTGGAAACTTCTGCGAAACACAAATTCAGAATGAACAAGGTGTCGCCATCGATGGCTCTAGGTGCCTTATAACCCTTAGGCTGTAATTCTGCAATCTCCAAGCAGATCCCACGGTGCCATAAGATAGTATATAATCTGGCCAAGGAGTATAGCCGACCAAAGGGAGTCAAACGGGCACCGGTACGCCACCGTGGATCTGCTTGATTAGTAATTCTGTAGAAAATGTCGAACTGTAATTTCCAAACTTACCCAAATTTTTTGACTGAACAGCCACGGTCTTTGTCAAGGAATGCACAATACACTGCTTCTGTGACGTTGTTAACGTGAAGATAGAATTTTAAAACGCAAATGGACGTCGGATACTCCACCAAACAGATTCCTTTGTAGCGAAATGGACCATTGTTTTTAGTATCGCCCATTCAAAAGTTTTCACAAATAATTAGGTCCAGGTTCAGGTCCGGACCTGGACTTGACTCTCTGGACCTCGACCGTACCTGGACCTGAATTTTCTGTACTGTTGTTTGTCTGAACCTTAATTTATTCATGAGAAAGCTCAACTCGGCCAGCATGCCGCTTTTTTTTTTTTTTACAGGAGCCTCTGATGTTCTGACCGTGTTACTTTATATGATACATGACATCACACTCACTTTCCTGAATAATCAGGGAGTAAAGAAGCCCTGTATACCAGCCATCCCTTAACAGAGACGGTGGGCACCATAGACTTCCTCCAACTTATGATCCACTGCTCACCGAGTCACGTGTGCTAGCAACATAACGTGACGCCACAGAAGCAATGGATTGTTCATCCATTGACCGAGACTGGAGCTGATAAGTAAAAGATTTGGGTAAATCCAATTTTCGCGTTGGAAATTACAGTACCACTTTTCCAGAATGTTCTACCAACACAGATGATCTTTCAAGTTATAACCAGATGCGTTGAAGTTCATCTATTCAAACGACATACTTAGCTTAAGTACGAGCTCGTTGTATTATGTCGTTTGTTTTCCCAACAACAAAGTGTTAGCATGAGGTACGACAACAGATTTGTCAATGGTATTTGCTTGCGCCTCCTTGGCGTCAAGGCATGTTCAAGCGAGGTCGCCAAAACATCTGTGTCATGACCCGCCATTTGTTACTGCCATTTCAAGAGATTATATCATATAACTATATCTGATGATGGTCTCTATACGGCCTCACAAAACTTTAATCTCCCACTTGAATGAAAAGTTAAAATTTGTGCCATCGAAGATCTAGACTTTGGCACTCTCGACTTCGCTCATAAACAAACCATGATGTTTATTGATGTCCCCGGGTCGCGCGTGAGCTCAGATGCTTGTGGTGGAACTTAGATAGTGTCAACCTAAACGAGAGACCTTCAGAAGATCGATAGCCTACCGTGCCACGGACCCAATGTCTGGAACAACCTACCGCCAGACACACGTACGGCCCCAAATCCGACCTGCTTTAAGAGACTCTTAAAGAAAAATAAATACCAAACGTACGGACACTGACTATGAACGATGAGCTTTCACTCGATGTAGTGTGTATATCCGTTATATTTTCCCTGACCCTTACCTCCCTCATGACTTCAATGGAAAGCGCCCTGCAGGCCGATTTGAGCTTTTCATAAATAAAGAAAGTTCAAACAAAACAAACAATGAGGTGGTTTACCTTTGAGAGGTGAAAAAACTTGACAGGCGGCAGTTCCAGCCAGAAGTTCAGCACGGAAGCTAAGACCATTGTCGTCTAGTTTGTCATACAGGTAGGGATATACTTGAGTATTTACTGGGTGAATTCTATATATTTGAGTAAGTTGTCTTCTGTTGCCTACATAGAAAGTTATCATTGGTTATGTCCTGGCTTGAAAGAGTTTTGAAACGCTCTTAGGGCGCTCACTATTCGAAGTCACGGTGCTTCATTGCTAGTTCCCAGGGATATGCTAGTTGCATGAAATTTTAACACATTAACATTAAGAATAAGAGCATATTTCAGTAAGAACTTTTCTCGCTCTGCGTAAAAACCGCTTAAACATCAGGTGGTTTCAAGAATGTACCTTCAGCTTTAGGCTACAAAAGACAAGGCCCCATAAGTTATGAGTCTTTTGTACTTTTTGCTCTTCACAGACGGTGGTGATGAATTTGTTTTGTTTGTTTTGCACACCTGGTAAACCACCTAACACACCAGATTTGTACAGAATAGTACAAGCTTCACATCCGGACAGGTTAATTTGATCCACTCACACCGGGAAGGTCCCCTGCTCTTTTCGATAATTGCGGTGGGTTCTTAACCATGGTCGATGTGTGGCTCTCTTCAAACACGGGACCTCTATCTAACGTCCTAAACGAGGGACGGACCAAACCGAAGTTATGTACTTATTTCACCTGAGGAATTCGCACCTTTGAAGGTCACGCGTGGAATATTCTTTTTATTGCTTTTTGACAAATGGGGCAATTCACTAAAGTTAGTAACTTCTTTTAACAGTGCCGCATATAAATTGCAGACGGAAGGTATAGGTATTCTTTTACCTGCCCGTCCGAAGTCAGGTACCCATTTTTACACCTGTATAGAAATGACACGACCAGGTGGCGCCACGCATGCCAATCAAAGGGCTGGGCGCTGGAGAAATGGCTGGGCAAAGTTTTTGTGTTTTGTGCCGAGTGTATTTACTGTAAACATTCTGGATATTTGAAGAGGCTGTCGACAGTTGCTGCGGGTTGGGTAAAGGTGGTATGTCACTGCGATTGGGGCACCGGTGCGGCACTGTGGGGTTCATTTACTGTGGCACTGTTGTGCTATTTTCGCCGATTTTTTTTAAAATTTAGATATTTCGTAATACGTAAAAGTATTCGTCGTTTGTCTCTGAAATTCGTTGAGTAATCTTTCGAACCCCGCGGTGCCGGCGCACCAAAAATGTACCTTAAGTCATGGAAGTGACTACATTACAGTCGTCAGGGGTGCCTAAGTATTCGCACGAATTTTATGAAATTCATACGAATTTTATGGGATATTTTTGAATATGCGAAAAAAAATACGAATCTTATGGGAAACGTACAAATCGCTATTAGCTATATGTGACACTTACGAATCTTCTGGGATACGCAGTCTTTTTGTGCAAACCAGCCGGTCGCTACGTTTGGAAAAAGGTATGTTTTGGAGTTCTCCCCCAGATATTTTGAATATCCCTCTTAGCGCTGTGACGTACCCAGGCAGCGGTTGGCCGGCTAGCATAAAAAAGCTGCGTATTAGATAAAAGATTAGAACGGTTTCCGTGAAATTCCTACGAATTTTAGAAGATTCGTGAAATACTTAGGCCCTGGACGGTGCTTTTGTTACCTCCATAAAAATGGAGATATTGTTGTGTGCGTGTGCGTGCGTGCGTGCGTGCGTGCGTGCGTGCGTGCGTGCGTGTGTGTGTGTGTGTGTGTTTCTGGATATTTGTGTTCATGTTAACTTCAGGGTGGATTGTGCTGACATTTGGTACTGAGTGGATAGAGTTTGCGAAGACGAAAGTTCAAGGTCGTCGATTTTTGGCCCTTGTGTGACCTTGGTACTGCAGCAGTGTTTTTGTATCTTTTGACCTGGACGCGCTATGGTCTTGTTATGTTTATACTGGTCAATGGTGAGAAGCGCTGTCATCCCCAATGGAAGAACCTGGCGTATTGTTGAGCAAGTATTCTCTTCATTGCCTTAGGGCCACAATGCCCTACAAAGTCATGCGCAAAGCAGTCACAGCGAGTTTGTGGCAGCAGACACAGTGTAGCCCGGGTATAAAGTATTGAGTCACATACTTGACCAGGCCGTAGAGATTTGTGTGCACGGCAGGAAGGCGGAAACTGTGGTGAGTGTTTAGTGTTATGTTATTTGTTTGAAGCTATAGTAAGAGATGCTGATCGAATAGCACGACCTGACGAACACAGCCTGTACTGACTGTGGCTGACATCCCAGTGGGGGTTGCGTTACATGAGGTCAGAGTTCGAGGCCGCTAATCAATCAATTTTTCCTATTTGTTAACATAATGTTATTTTATTTTTCAATGATTATTTATAGACAAACTGTGGTAAATGGCAGAAGGATATGTTAGTTTTGAGACTGTATGAGTAAAATTACGAACTTTGTTCATGATCAGCGTGAATTTGTGCCTGGATACTTTTTACCGCTCACGGCTGTGTGCGTCGGCTGCAGTATGATGCCTCCGCGCCGGGGTCAAATACAAGTGACTTCAGTAAATGAGAACGAGCAGACGAACTCCAGCTATTTTTTGTAGACTACAGCATGAGATTAAACATATTCTTGAATATCTTTTTAAATCCACGTACCTTGCTTGTGCACCCTGCAATAGATTTTGAAGCCTCGAAGTTCTCACCTTGGGGGTAATTAACCATGTAACAGACTAACAGTTAAATCCCCAGGCGTTCTGCAGCTTACACGAAGTGTCTTAGATGATGGAAAAGCACGCCGAAGCCACGTACTACACGGAAGACCCCGACTGGCCGAAGGGCGCCTGTCGTTTCACGGCACCGGTGGTGAGCTGTGACGTCCTGTCAGAGGGGACAGTAACGGAGGTGTTCATAGCGCAGGTAATAAGGCCGATCTTTACCTTCTTGTGATTATTGCCATTACTGTGATTAATCCATTAATTAAAGGACATTCCACTCTAGAAAGGAGTATTATTTTCTACTAGATAGTTGAGCACATTTAGATCCAGCGTTACCGTCTCACTTGCTCTTCCGTCGATTCATTTAGGCCATGTTGATTTTATCGATAGTCTCATTTTGTATCTGTGAACTGTATCTTTTCAACATGTCTAGTTGTGACCTGTACGTAGCCCGACGTGGCAAAAATGTGCAATAAAGGTCTTCGTTCATTTGATAATGTGGATGGCATCATCAAATGAACTGATTCGAGTGAGCGGATGGAAATCGTTTGTCGTTTGGGCAAAACGAGTTCCCTTCATAATTTGTGAAATTGAAGTGGCCAGGAAGGTTGAAGAAATGGCCAAACACACAGAGTATGGGATACCGATCAATAGATTATTTTTATTCTTCTTCGACCCTGGAATTGACGTTAGCATTCTATGACATTCGTTTAAGTTTGACGATATTTTTTTTGTAATCTACTATAACGTTACTTAGTTGTATGTTTTTACCAAGTTTTAGCCTTGTAACTTGAAATATTATAGCACAGAAGCGAATTTAGTAACTATTTGCAAGGGAAATGATTTCTTTCCTAACAACCGTTGCGAAGAAACATGCATTTTGAATTTTCTCCACCCCTGAAAATGTTTTAAAAAAATTAACATTTAACTTAAAAGTACACACTCAGGAATCATCATACCAAAATTCATGCTTTTATCACATTTTGAGCAATTTTAGCTGTGTTTTGCACCAATCGCCTAGACTATACGGGATATAACGTAATTTGCTCATTTTGCAGCTGCTTTGTACGATTACAGCATGGTAAAACAAGAACTTGATCATCTTTTTTATCTTTAATTATTTTTCAGAGGAGTGAGGAAGAAAAGGTGATGGTGTATTCAGAAGACGGGACGTTCCTCCGCTGCTGGAAGACCGACAAGCTTGACACTCCACATGGGCTAAGAGTGCATGTACCTATCGGCGGAGGGGTGGAGTCGGCGGAGGTTTGGGTCACCGACACCGGGCAAGGTATCAAGAATGTCTCACTGATATTTCAAAAGGGTATGGCACGCCATTCAGCTACACAGCTACACTGGGAATGGGCCAATCCTGAAGCCCCTCCCCCTGTTCGATCGTGGCTTTATTTCGAACGTCAAAAACAGCGCTAGTAGGACAGAACAGGTCAGCGAGATCAACTCAGTCGGTGTAGTCTTCAACAGAGAAGCCATAGCAATTTTATTTGGCCATTTCAGTGTTAAGTAGCGGGCGGCCAGTTCGGTCCTACTAGAGCTGTTTTTTTTTACCACGGAGGCGTTGGAAATAGAATAGAGGGTTCTATTTGTTCGACAGGATTGGTCCACTGCCATTCGGGTGTTTCCAGGATGATTTTAAGTAATGATATTTTAATCTATCTAACGTTATACTACATTCAATGCATTGACTACTTTTGACGAATATTTAAACAATTTCATCCAATAATGCTTGCTACTTGGGGAGCTTTTGAGGTGCACTCTGGCTCTTTTTCACCACGGTAGATCTCGTCTTGGAGTTCTCTTGTCACGTGCCCGATGGTATTGATTATCATGTGACAAGGCACAGTTAAAACAGGTTTGAGATAGTGACACCCCCTATACCCTCTTTAAGGTGCCGCTTGTCTACTTGCATTCAATGCAACTTCTTACTTCTTACCTTTTCTCAGGACCCCACGGTTGCTCCTTAAAGATGTTTGATCGCCATGGCAACCTTAAGGTGACACTCGGCATGCCTGGGAAGGGAGGCTCTGACCTTGACCCGCTACAGTTTGACCAAGTCTCGGACGTGGCGTTCAGCTGTGCGGGAGACATGTTCGTCGTTGACGGGGACGACGGGATCAACCATCGGCTCCTGAAGCTGTCAGCAGGTACGTGATTATTTTGTTTTTGTTTTGTTTGCAATTGTGTCTTCATTTAATGTCTATAGTGCTCCATACGGCCGTCAGCTACCGTGACAGAAGCCTTTTGAAGGTTATGATCAGGGCTTTAGCCAGCTCGAAATTTTTTTCCGTCAGCCAATTACAATCGTCGCGAAAACCGCAAAAATTAATTAGAAGGACTGAACTGAGACCTTGAAAAACGGGTTTTAATGAGATTATCGTATGCGAAAAGGCGCCGACACACATTGTCAACAATCATAACAATAGCAAAACAAACAGTGTGTGGCTTTTACGGCCGTGGACGGCGTCCCCAAGCCGCCTGTAGCTTCCACCAAGGATTTTTGTCCGTCAAGGTTGACGGATTGGTTTTAAAATTTTTCCGTCAGACGCAGCACATTTCCGTCAATTGACGGAAAAACGGACGCTGGCTAGAGCCCTGGTTATGATAGAAGTTGTTACTCCAGCGACTGACTCACAGAAGTGAGCCAGATTAGGTAAGGTACTTCCTTAGCGTATACTTCTCTGATGGGCATAGGAACCGCTAAAAGTTCGGAAGTACTTCGTCCGGTGCTCCGAAGCAGTAAACACATTAAAAACGCCTCGTGAAAGTCAACGAGGGATGAAATTTACTGTGTGGTGGTATAACGTCAATTATTCAGCCTTTAGAGCGTAATAATATTTAAATTGCGGTATAGCTAAATGAAAAAAAGAAGGAAAACTTCTCAATTTAAAATTTTTTTCTTCCCAATTCCCTCAGACCGCCAGCTGCTGTGGAGTGTAGGCGAGGAAGGGTCGGGGCCGGGTCAGTTCCGGGTGCCGCACAGTGTGGACGTGGACAGGTTCGGGCAGGTGTGGGTGGCGGACAGGAGGAACCAGCGGGTCCAGGTCTTCAACGGGCAAACGGGCAGCTACGTCGGCGAGTGGACCTTCGGCGAGGACGTTTACGCAGTCAGGTGATTGTTTGAAAACATGAACGATTTTTTTTTTCTAAATACAAAAAGATGTAAGTTACCAAAGTTTTAAGTAGTCCCTCTGGCCTTTCTCTAGATGACGCAGGACCTGACTAATAACAAGAGGGTAGTTGAAGAATACTGAATGCTTTTTATGCACCTTATCGTATACTGCACAGAAGATGGATTTATTACTTTCTGAAATTGATGTTTATTGCAAAATAACACTCCCCTTTGGAGTTAAGGACTAAATGTTGGAATGTTAAAGCTAATTGTTGGAATGAAAAAGAATAAGAATTTATAAATAACAAATCTTTAAACTTTAAACTTGCAGATTCAGCACAGACAAATTCCGTGTCTTTGTCCTTCAAGAATTGGTCGGCAACCTCTTGATGCTGAAGTCTCCGAGCATGCTCGGTTTCCTTGGCAACTACGAGTTGATTGACATTTTGCACATGCCGATCCCGGTGATACCGCACATGTTCAGCGTTAGCCCGGTAACGGAGTCGGTCTTCATTGCTCAGCTTGGAGCGAAACGGTGCAGAAAATTCGTCCGCCGAACAGGGAAGTCGAAGTGCTGGCTTTGGCTGGCGACGATGTGCCTTGTTCCAAGGAAAGCGAGTACCAAAATCGAACCCATGAGATGAACTTGTTCTATGTCTAATGTCAGTCCAGTTTTAACCCCCTCAGCGACACCCCAATGGGGTTTTTAGAGGGTAACGAAGACGAAGTTTGAATAGAGGTGGCGTATAACGTGTCATAAAAGCTGTCGTGGGAAAGTCCTAGCCTCCACCAGGCTTTCCTACGGGGTACGGGGATCGTCGAATTCGGCAAAATATCAGGAAATTGGCCAGGGAATTATTTACCAGTGTATGTGTAGTAATTTTCAACTAATAGTATATTATGAAAGATGTGGGTAAATTCGCCCTCTACTGCCTTAAAAGAAAAAGTAAAGAATATCAAGAATAGCACCATGTACTCTTAATGCATTTAAGTTGGCGGGAATTTGATTTCACGGTAGCGGGAAAATGGAGAGTTCGCAATATAACAGTTTTTAGTTGGTTTGGCAGCCTCCGCGAAAATCGCGAACATAAAACCACCGCGAACATATCTACATTGTCAGTATGTTACATATCCATCAAATGGAGAGTACTGCATTTCCCACCCCCTGTTTTGACCCTGATGGGTTCATCTGGGGTATTTCAGAAAGTACATAACAGTTGTGACAACAAAGTTCATTGCCATTTAACAACAGAAGCATCCCCTTCGTCTAACGATTTGACAAAAGAAGGTCCAGGACACACGTTTGATACATCATTAATCTGTCTATATTTGCCATCAATATTTCACCATATGACTCCTTAAATTCTCTTCATATAAAGATTCAAATTTATTTGCATATAATATTTCTGTAAATTTCATTTCACAAGTAACAGACTGAAATAGTATTTTTTATATATATATTTTTTTTTCTAAGTCTGTAGTTTACAAAAAAAAAACACAGATTACAATACATTTCACGAGTCGCAGGAACTTTTGTTGATTTTTTGCCAGGTTGTACCTTGTTCTTACCATCAAAGATATTTACGTTTTAAACAGCGTTTGTATCAATATTTAAAGGATATAATTTTGCATAGAACAGACAGTTTCGTAGATGTATAACAGAAGTCATAGAATCTTGTTTAACTCTACTTTACCCATCGTAAAGACAAACTATGGTTACAAGAGACTATTGAATGTAGCTAAACAAAATCTTTGGTTGCTCCATTTTACTTTGTTCGAGGACATGAGGGTTTACAAAATCAATTTCTCACGCATTTAGCCTTGCAAGATCATTCCTCACTCGTTATAAAGATACAACATCCACATAAGAACGAGGGAACTTATTGGGGGCAGGTTGACGAGGTGCTCAGTTGTCCTTTGTCGGGGTGCGATCGTCAGACTTTTGTTTGAGAACGTTAGTCTACAAAGTTTCTTATGCATTTCACAAGTCATCGAGGCTTGAAACACCATGCTTCACTCGTTATAAAGATACAACATCCATATAAGAACGAGGGAAGTTATTGGGGGCAGGTTGGCGAGGGCATGAGGTGCTCCGCTGTCCTTTGTCGGGGTGCGATCGTCAGACTTTTGTTTGAGAACGTTAGTCTACAAAGTTCCTTATGCATTTCACAAGTAACCAAGCCTTAAACGATCATGCCTCACTCCTGAAAAAGGTACAACATCCATATAAGAACGAGGGAAGTTATTGGGAGCAGGTTGGCGAAGACCTGAGGGGCTCCGCTGTCCTTTGTCGGGGTGTGATCGTCAGATTTGACAGCGATCGGCTCGCACTGGAAGCTGTCCCTGCTGTACAGGTGGTTGTCGGACGTGCATGCGCAGTGGCGGGAATCTTCGTCGTACTTGGATCCTTCGGGACAGCCCAGGAACTCGAACGCAATGTGGTTTCCTGGGGGGAGACGATTCGGTGTTGAATAAATTAAGTCTTTTTACACAAACAATGCTTTATTCTCACCGACATTTCGGTAACCGTCTGTCACCTTCTTCAGGGCAATTCTGACTGGTTCACATTGTACTGCAGGACAGGTGTCTCTGCTCACAGTTCAGATGCAGTCACAAGACGTCAAGTATTTACATATGTACAGTCAGCTTTATGCAAAATATTTACAATGCGTTCCCAAACGCAAAGGAATGTAAAACATCCATAACAGTTGTCAATTCGGTGTTGTTTACGCGAGAGCTAGCTGGATACTACTACAGTCAAAACTGCCCAAGAAGACCACTAATAAAATCTGGTCTTTGTGGACAGGACTCAACAGTTGACAGGATTCTTCTCAAGTTTAAATAATAAAACATATCCAAGAGATCATCAGAAGGTGTTCACATGGGCCAGGCGGGTAAAATATTAAACCTATTTTGGCTAAATTTTAGCACAAATCTAAAGTTGGCAATCTGTGAGTATTTACAGCGATGTTGGCAACAGAACAGAGGTTTTCTTGAGTAATTCCTATTTCTTATAACACGTAAACATGTAACTGTCTACAAACATGCAAAGAAATGGGAGTTTCCAACATCCGGGTACCTTGCGGCAGGGTGGCACTGGTCATGATGTCACGCTTGACCACGTGACCGTTCAGGACAATATCGGTTTCGTCGATGACGTCTCGCTTCTTTCTACCCGGCTTCTCGATCAGTCGGTACACCTGTGCAGGTGAAAACAGGTAACGTTACAAAAAGGGGTGGGTACCGGTACAGAAAATTCAGGCACAGAGACGGTCCATGTCCAAAGGATCAGATCCAGGTCCGAACCTGAACCTGGAGAGGTTGTAAAGGGCCAATACTCAAAACAATGGTCCAAAGAAATATCTTGGATGGACTTCTACTGGCATTTTAAAATCCTATCTTCGTGTAAACAGCACTAATGCCTCTGTTAACTTGGACCACATTTGACTGTAAAACTTGGTAAAAATGACTCCTCTCTCCTTCGCTATGCACACACGAGGGATCGGGGGCTGTAATCCTGGCGTGTGAAATAATTGTGTCGGTCATCCGACATGCAAACTAATGGAAAGGGTCAATAACTCAGGTGACCTCAATACGACAGTCATTGCCCCAGGTGCGACCATAGGACTGTAGGTTTGGAAGTACTCACACCGGAAAGGATATTAGTAGTGAGGAAACGCTCGCACCGAAAAGGAGAAATGGAACAAAATGGAACAGAAAGGTAAGTACAGAAAGTGTGAAATGTACATTCCATTGTTTTCCATTTCGTTCGTTTCGTTCCACTTCGCATTTTATGTACTAAACTTTCCGTTCAATTTCGTTCCATTTCATTCCATTTCGCACTTTCGGTACACCGGAAAAAACGGATGTTAAGCTTAAACCACTTACGGTAGTGATGGTGTAGGAGTTCCTCTCGAACGACAGAGCGGTGTTGGTGAAGTCCATGTGGTAAAGGTTGTTGGTGGAGTCGTAAGCGTGGCTGTTGAGGCTCTGTTGGGGGTTTACAGGATCCCACTCGGCGTCCTGAGGCATGCAACAATAGAGATTTGGATGTCATTGCTTTTATTAGACTTTGGCGCCTTTGATAAAACTAAGGGCACAACCCGCCGAACGTGCAAATATGTGCTTGTCTACGTGCCAATACATGGGCAATCTTTTGGGATCCGTTGGTGTTAAAGTACGGCCTCCGTACGAGCCCGTACGGAATCCGACGGATTTTGGAGCACGCAGACACGCCGTAGAACTTTACGTGCAGGCAAAACTTTGTGTGCCATCGGGCTGCGGATTCGCCCCCCGTACGCGCCTGCCCTGTACAGCCTGAACGTTTTCAGAAAAACGTGGCGGACGTGGCCTTAAAAAACGTACGGACAAATTGCACGTAAGGCGGGTTGTGCCCTAAGTTTCAGATAACTAACAGTGTACTATAAAGTTGAGTATAAAGCTATGAGCATGTAAGTCAAGTCTTCACCTCTTCAGTATAACTAGAAGCACCAATGTCCTCTTCACTGCTACCACCACCTGTACTTTGAGCAGGACCCTGCCCCTTTATCTGAGTTAACAACACAAAACCCCCTTTAGGTCACACCAATTTAACATTTTAATGCTTTTCACCCACATTGCTTAATGGCCTGCAGAATCTGAAAAACCAGAGGTCGAAGTTGACGATTCTACGTAAACATGCACAAGGTCAAAGGTGAAACATTGATTCCCTCCTGACGTCATTTCGCTTCCGGTTTCCACAAAGTGTATTTGATAAAAGATCTGACAAAGGGTTGTGACATAGACCGAAAAATCAGTGAGTGCTTCCTTTTTATTGGAACAAACCTCAAATTTCAAAAATACGGACGCTACCAACACAGATGACTTTCCATTCGAATATTCCACATCCAGACGTGTTTTCTATGTCTCAGGTGCCTTCACCTTTGACCTGAGAATGCGTACTGAGAACTGTGAACCTCCTTATTGGTGTGGCCTAGGAGGGATAAGACTCACGATTACGACGACTCGGTGGTATGCACATGTTACAGTTACCAGGCAGCTGAGGTCATGGTAGACCAAGGAAATCTTGGAGAGAAGGACATCAAAGCATGCGGCCTCCGAGACCAGTGTGAACCAGCTGGACAGACCTTGGGAGTGCGTGCCAAGACTAGCCGACTGCTGCCTACCCCTCTGTTAGGGAACCCAGCAGCAGTACAGTAGAAGCCAGTCAAATGCACAGCGGATTAACGCACACTTCTGTTAACTGCACGGAATCCCCAAATCCCTAAATCACTTTGCATCATTGCACCAGCCGGTTAATTGCACGAAATTCCCTGGCAACTAGGCCATGCATTTAAGCGGCTTCTACTGTACAATCCAATACTGGATTCTACTAACTACTACTCACATGGATGTCGCTGATGTTGAGGTGCTGAGTAACGCCGCTGCCGTCCACGTACTGGTACGCGAAGTCGTTCTCCAGGTGGGCGATGTAACGGTTGTCCTTGGTAACCGCCAGGCAACCCTACAGGTGGAAACAATAGGTCAATCAGAGATGGCAGACTTCACGCCCTCTGGCGAAGCATGCAGAAACTGAAGTGCCAAAATACACACAGGCAGACAGACAGATATAAAAAAGACTGTACTCTCAAGTGCTCATGGTGGTTGCTATACGGAAAAATACATTCAGGGGTTGATTGATCAATTGTAACTTCTGTCTTCGCGTGGCCAATTTACTCCTCTGCCGGCTAAACTCCTTCCCCAGCTTATGATACTGTCTTATGCCACGCAAGATCTGCTTCTACACCCTGAAGAACTGCATGTACTCATGTACTTACCGTATCCTGGCCGGTCTGGTCACCAATGCACACCATGAACATTTTCAGCCTTGTAGAACTGCATGTACTTACCGTATCCTGGCCGGTCTGGTCACCAATGCACACCATGAACATTTTCAGCCCTGTAGAACTGCAGGTACTTACCGTATCCTGGCCGGTCTGGTCACCAATGCACACCATGAACATTTTCAGCCCTGTAGAACTGCATGTACTTACCGTATCCTGGCCGGTCTGGTCACCAATGCACACCATGAACATTTTCAGCCCTGTAGAACTGCAGGTACTTACCGTATCCTGGCCAGTCTGGTCACCAATGCACACCATGAACATTTTCAGCCCTGTAGAACTGCAGGTACTTACCGTATCCTGGCCAGTCTGGTCACCAATGCACACCATGAACATTTTCAGTTCCAGAGTGAAGAAGTCCCAAAGGAACTCGGGGTAGAACCTGCCAATGAAGCAACAACGTTAAGTGTTAAATGCAGTGACTTACTAATGTAAAAAAAAAATCCGTTACCTTTAAGTTTGAACCATCAGGATTAGGAAACTAGAGATAAAGAATATATGCCTAGAATTGTCGTGGCCATGATTTGTCTATATTTGGGGGTTATGCTAAGATGTACTTACCATCTACAGTATAATCTGAATTATACCTCATACGAGACCTTGTTCAGGGAGAGTACAATATGCAGTATTCCTGGGAATCGCTAGATGGTGCACACATACAAAGAAAAGAAAAGCAAAGCATGATGGGACCTCACGTGATGACGCCCCTTCCCAATCATCATTGACTGAGTGCGAGAGTAGATAAATAAGTCTGTGCTGTCCATGGGTGGGTAATGTTCACTAAATCCCTGCAGCTGAACATAAGTTACTGAGGGTGGGAAGATATACCTGAACAAGGTCTCGTATGAGGTATAATTCAGATTATACTGTAGATGGTAAGTACATCTTAGCATAACCCCCAATTATACCTCATTGACTCGACCTTGTTCAGGGAGAGTACAATATGCAGACTCCAAAGCTGTATCTGGACAGCACAGGTATCAACTGAAGTATCAGTTATAGTCTAAGAAGGTCAGTTCTCGTGACCTAATGTCCTACCAGTATAACTGTTAGATAACACTGAGTGCCTGATGAACAAACACTGAAAAAGCATTAATCCTTAGGACTTGGTAAACATTGTCCAGTCCCGTCAACTTACCCCCCCCCCCCTTTTCCCAAGGGGAAGGAGACATCCTCAAGTGACCTTTGAGGAGAAAAACACAAACCTCTTGTTTCCCTTCATAGAGGGGAGAAACCCATTAGATGAAGTGGCTGATCCTCGTGAAAGAACAGCCTATAACAATAAAACAAATCAATGTTTATTGCACAACAATTGTAACGGGTACAATGTAAGGTAAGGCAATGTATAGCATGCATGTGTTGAACGACTGGGCCAATATAAGAGCGCCCAAGCCATCTATCGACCACAGGAAACAATAACTGAAATTCAAGCTAACTGTGGCTCTAAATAAACCAAAGAGTACCAACATACCAATAATACATTTGAATTGGTGTGGTTCATGCAAAACATGAAGTCAACTGTGTTAGATTCCTCCGGAATCCCCATAACGTGTGTAACAAACATACTGAACTTGTAACAAGTAGGAGCTTCATCTGTGGTAAAGGCAATCTTTACAAATACAATCGAAGTGAGTACCAATTTTGGTAACTCAACACCACATTTTAATGTTTCCAGTCAAGTGGATTGCAGGCTGCCAGAAGCCAGCCTTGTGAGCCTAAATTGCATGGCTCACTTGTCACCAATCACCTACCGGAAGCTTGGGATAGTGAAGTTCAGAAAGGTGTGTGATAACTTGCATTGTTCCCCAACACCTAATTTAACAGTGAACTTTTTACACTCACACATGAGTACAGTTCCACCCTTAACGTGTGAACTTGTACATGTATATTTCACTAAGAAACATTAATAGCAAGAAGTACTTGCAATATGTCAATATCAACTGACATCAAGAGTAGCACTGAAGGACAAGGTACATTGTGGGCCTTCGTCATGTTGCAGACACCAACAAGACTATAAGGGTTGACATAGTATGAAAAACATCACCAGTTTCACGTGCCATCATATTGATCACATCACATATCTCATCATATTGATCACATCATATGTCTCATCATATTGATCACATCATATGCCTCATCATATTGATCACATCACATGTCTCATCATATTGATCACATCACATGTCTCATCATATTGATCACATATCTCATCATATTGATCACACCACATATGCTTCAGCATACTGACCAGCTGGATAGTATGATAAAAACCCAGATGGTAACAATGCAACAACGTCTATTAAACGTTAGTCTGTGTGCAAAGACTGCACAAGATAATTAAATTGATCTTCTCTGCAATGTCTGCCATGATCAGTTTTGATCATGGTTATGTGTAACATGTTCTACAACTCTGTTGTAAGTTACCCGTGAACTTAAAAGGAACACATATTGTGCTACTTCAACACCATGTGAAGAAGAAGGGCGACGGACTTTTTCCGTCCTTAGAAGCGCCAGCTGTTGTAAGTTACCT
>NC_049985.1:581068-602678 GCF_000003815.2 Branchiostoma floridae | reverse complement strand
CGTTTTAACCGTAGTAAGTAGGTAAAAACACAATGTTACCTGAAGTTCCGTGAAGCACACAGAGCTCCTTCTTCCCATCTTCTGGAACATACTTACCAGGAAGAAGTAGAATCATAAGAATGCTCCGCAACCACGCCCGGGACGGTCAATCCTGAGTGAGCGGAGTTCGGAGGAATACCGCCGACCATTTGCCGACAGCATTCTCAATGTTTGCATTGTTTGCATAACAATGGTTTATTAGAAAGGACACGTGTTCCTCGTATAGAACAATATTCTATCAAGACTACCAAAAACATGTTAGACTCTTCAACATGAAACATGTTAAATCTTGTTGTCTAAGTAACAACAAAGAGCCAGACGTTGAACATACATGTGTATTAACTACGTGCGTGACCAGTCACACAACGTCCCAGACGAATTCAATTTCGTCAGTTGTCTTTGTGGAGCATTCTCCATGATAATGCTAATTACGGACACACATTTCTAGTATGGCTAAGTAATTGATAACTTTATTGCCAATAAAAAAGCTTCCCTCAGGGACAAGCTTTAACATAAGCTCCCAATATTTTATTCACCTAGAGCTTCTCTTGTCAGACAACTGCGACGTATCATAGTCAGCAGAAGAAGAAGGGGAGGCCCCTTTCTGTGCCGATTGACGTCTTTCCTAAGTCAACCGCTCATAAAACGACTTTAAATTATGGGGAAAACTGCTGGACGCTCCTCCTAGACGAGCGTAGAATGCACCGGCAACATGCCTAACAGCGTGTTCAACATGGAAGCTTATCCGAGCAACCATAACGGAGCGACCGGAGCCCGTAATCTACTTACAGTTCCATTGAGATGTCGATTACCCCGACCGGCCCACGTGGCACGGCGGCTGCCGCTCCTTCTGAATATGGATGGAGCCACGAGAACAGTCTTCCACCGTTCTCGAATCTTTAGCGTCACCTGGCGCAAAGAACGTGGGGTATTACCTCAATTCTCCGTGCCTGCTGCACCGAAAGGGCCAGTGCCTCAACCTCGGGCACCATGGCCATAGCGGCCGTCTGTGGCTGCGCTATCCTCCAGGTTTTTCGGCCTGGTGCGCCGATAATGCCAGCTCCGTGTAAGGCACAAGGTATGACGGCCGTCTGTATACGTAGCCTCGCCGATAACCTCCAGGTTCTACGGCATGCTTGGCCAATTCTTCCCGTGCATGTTGCGCCGAAAGGGCCTTTTGGTCCTTCCCAGCGCCTGGCAAGCCTTGAGCGCTAAGCTCGACCGCCAGTACCGATAGTAGCCCGCCGATAGGGGCTTTTCACCCTTCCCGGTCTTACGGCCTGCTGCGACGATAGTAGCCGGCCGATAGGGGCTTACCCTATCGGCGGCATGGTGCGCCGAAAGTGGTTCTTCTCGTAGCCCGCAGCTCCACCACTTGATAATTTTCCAACAACGAAAAACTGAGTCACTACCGGATCGTACCGGAGCAAACTCGATGCGTGCACCTTGCGCGAAGCACAAAAGGAAATGATGATTGGGAAGGGGCGTCATCACGTGAGGTCCCATCATGCTTTGCTTTTCTTTTCTTTGTATTCCCAGGAATACTGCATATTGTACTCTCCCTGAACAAGGTCGAGTCAATGAGGTATAATTCTAGCCTAGAAATATAGACAAATCATGGCCACGACTCTTCCTTTTTACGTTTTGTGTACATTAGAAGCCTGTTAACTGCACGGAATCCCCAAATTCAAAACCAGTGCGGTCCAGCTAGATAACTTCGTATTATTGCACCAGCCGGAAAATTGCACAAAATTCACTGGCAAATAGGCCGTGCAATTAAGCGGCTTCTATTGTATTTTGCTGTCATATGTATAATTTTTTGTTTGTTTCCAAAAGCTGCTCGAGCGGGCCCCGGTTTGGAAATGTGACGTCAGCCTTACTTGACTTCCATCCGGATGTCCTCCAGGTGGTTGACGCCCCTCCTGCCGGCCGCGAACCCTCCCCGTAGGTCCAGGTTGTCCGCCCCGGAGAGCTTCGTCACCACCAGCCACGGGTTGTCTGTGTCCTCATCCGAAAGGTCTACTACAGTCTGGAACAGGAGAAATGGTTATATATAAGACTGTTTTCTTTATATGGTGGTCTTAGAGTCGACACTAGTTACTTTTGGTGGGTAATGAGCAGGTTGTTCGCCCCGGACAGCTTGGTCACCACCAGCCACGGGTTGTCTGTGTCCTCGTCTGACAGGTCAACAACAGTCTGGAACAGGAGAAATATTTTAAGGCTTCGATAATTCATTTCCTTGCGTTTTCATCAGTCCTTGGACAGACAACATTAATGGAACAGCAGCATTTGTAGGTCATCATACGATTTTGATGTCGGAGCCACGGGTTGTCTGTCTCTTCGGCTGACAAGTCTACAACCGTCTGGAACAGGAGGAATGGTTTTGGACATCACCAATGGACCTTCCATCGCTGTCCACGATGGGTTGTGCCTATTTACGTTGTGCCTATTTACGGAATGTACCATACGCATATACATGCATTGTGCTAGAGCTAGACGTCACGAGATAGCAGAAATAGTCTCACCTGGTTAGTGATGTTCATGGAGATGAAATAGAAAACTAGTCTCACCTGGATAGTGATGTTCATGGAGATGACGGAAGGGTTGATGTTGTCCACGATGGTGCAGTTCGCCGATGACTCGTCAGCGGTGGTGTCGTTACAGCGCTCCGTCACGAACCGGAACGTGAACACTCCTGGGCAAGATGAAGGAAGCAACAACAGGTTTACGCAAATTTACATCTTATACTTATACAGTCATGTACTTTAGGTAATTCTCAATGAATAGCTGCTGCGAATTCCTCGGAGGCATTCGCTGTTGCAATGCAATGTCGCCGGCGTTTTATTACTTTTGTTTCAGTAAAAAGAAACTGGCGAAGATGAAGCTATGAAAGGCACTGATTTCCGCTGCTTGATGTGGATAAAAACAATCTGAAATACACAGTGCCGTAGTAAAATATAAAGGCAACGAAAGTGCTGACACTAAATGCATATGAAACAAGGAATTTAAATTTTATGTTTGAGCTCCGCAAAGGGATACGCTGAAAAACATATTCCTTCAAAGGACACCTATTCTAAAGTAAGGAAAACCAGTTACCTGACGCGTCCACCGGAAGTCCGTCATCCACACTTCGCGGGGTGATCTTCAGAATAACCACGAACGTCCACGTCTGCGTACACAGGCTGGAGACGGAATTGGTATGTTTTAGCATTGTCATCCCGACAAACTGACTATCTAGTCTCTACCAGGCTCCACTGATCGCTGAGAACAAGTAAAAACTGGCTAAATAGATAACACGCCAGAGATGTTAGCCGGCAATAGGAGCACAGCTTTCAACCTACGGAGAGAAACAATTACTAGTACTGTAACGTTCTTGCGGACTGACTTTCCTGGCGAATTTAATATTCCTTTTTTGGCGAATTCTACGATTACTACTATTTCTCCCTTGCCGACGAATTCAATCACTACTCTACATTTTTCTAGCACAATCATCTAGATCGTAACAAACAAACAGAGGTGAAAGATCTTACTTGATGGCACCGTTAGTGATAACGCATGGCGGTGTAGTGGTAGGGTAGGTGGTGAACTTCTCCAGGTCGAGTAGAGTGTCGCAACCAACCAACCAACCAAACAAACAAACAGGAGAAGGCTTACTTGATGGCCCCGTTAGTGATGACACAGGGCGGTGTAGTGGTAGGGTAGGTGGTGACCGTCTCCAGATCGAGTAGAGTGACGCAATCACACAAACAAACAAACAAACAGGAGAAGTCTTACTTGATGGCACCGTTAGTGATATCGCATGGCGGTGTAGTGGTAGGGTAGGTGGTCACGGTCTGCAGATCGTGCAGGGAGACGTAGTCAGCCGTGTAGTTCAGCGAGGTGGCCGAGTGGATGTAGTGGTTCCGCTCGCCCGACGGGGACTGCGTCGATGTCGTGAACTATCGAAGGAACAAACGGTAAGACATCTTAAAGCAATGCGTCTGGATCTTTCACACTATAGAAGGAACAAAATGTCTCATCTCGTAGTTGCACTACAGAATGTTTAGTCCTGTGGTTGTAAGAGGACAGCCAAATCGAGCTGATAGCTTATTTTTCTGTCCCCTTGTTTTAACGCTGTCAATATCATATCCACGACAAAAGATACAAAAAACTTATGTTCTGCTACAGTGCCAAGGTCACACACAATGTTCCCAACCTACATACCAAATATCATCACAATCTATTCATAGTTTCTTTAGATATGCTGGCAAATATCCGAAAACAAAGACAACCAGACAAGCCGAAAACAATACCTCCATTTTTCAGTAACACATACAATCAAAGCTACTTTTTTGCTACTTTTTGTATGGAAACGCTACAAATTGCGCACCTGTATCTCCACAGTGGCCAAGTCCGTGGCCGGCGTGCCGTCCGGTTCGTAACCAGGGGAGATGATGACGTAATTCAGCAGCGGCTTGACCAGTGCGGAACTGCTGACCACCACGTTGACCAGGGCAATCCGCGAAATCCGGTAGATCAGTTCGGCATGGGACTGGACATAAGAATGGCCCTGTAAGATCAGAAACATGCTGCAATGTTATCAAGGTAGGTCTGTTTAAAAAATGTGTGACTTTCGTTGAGGTTAAGATTGAATAATGACCAGGTTCACCATGGCGATCCGCGAGATTCTGTACTTTAGCTCGGCATGGGACTGGACATAGGAGTGGCCCTGTAGGGTCAGAAACATGCCTCGACGTCAACATTGTCTGTCGTAAGATCTTTTGGCTTTGGTTAAGGTTGTACACTAGAGGCAATGACTAATTACTGAAGCAACTGGATATGATTTTTCGGATTCCCCAAATCATATCCAGTTGCTTGAGAAATGTATCTGGCGTAGATAGGATAAAGTCTTACCTTTGTGAGGTCCGAGGTTTGAATGGGCCGGATGTTGGTGAAGTAGATGGTCGAGCGGAACTCCACTGTCTCCGTCTGGTTGGTGTAGCGCCAAACTGTCCCTCCACTAGTGTCAGTACAATTGAACAGTCGGTACGAGGAACCTAAAGGTAGAGGGGAACAGACAAATAAACCTATGCAATTGCACATCAGTAGTGTAGGGTGTGACTGCCAAGTGATGGAACTCGGGGCACAAAGCAGCTAGTGGAACAGCCGGGATACAACTTGGTGCACAAGGTGCTGGTATCAGTAAGGTTGAACAGCCGGTAGGATGAACCTAAAGATCAACGTAAACAAACAAACAAAGAACAAACAAACATATTGGTACATAATACTAGTACTATAGACGTTGGCCTAAGTATTGTAACTCAGGGGCACCAGGTCACTCCGACAGCGTTTGTACAATTACAGACGGTAGGACGCAACCTGTACAACAGAAAAACGAGGCGACCAGAGATGGCAGACTTCATTCCCTTCTTACCGACTTCGCTTTGTAACACTTCATCAACAACCTTAACCCTTGACCTTCGCATGCGCATTTAGACCATTGAAATGGCTTATACCTTGAAACACCATCCTGTTGGTTGTCCTCTCCACCCTCTCGCCGCGGTTGTCCGTGATGTTGTAGGGGGTACTCTTGAGGTAGTAGTTGTACAGCAGCTTGGGGGGCACGCCGCCTTCTTCACTTCCGTTAGTCGGGCTGCAGCGGGCACGGAAAAAATGACAACGTTTACATTAAGAACGAACTACATACCTGCATACCATCTTCAGTCGAGGGAGGAGTGGACTCCTGTAGTGGACTGATCTTGACACTTCAGGTCATCGGCTAGGCATGCTCATACTTCAGATGGCTCCAGTGTTTGTCTATTTGGTTTTTGAATTCGTTCACTGTCTTACTGCTCACCACTTTGTCTGGCAGGGAGTTCCAGTTATTTACTACTCTTGTGCTAAAAACCTGGGCTCTCAACCTCGACTTAGCAAGGGGAATCTTCAACTTTAGACTGGGCCCTCTTGTTGTTGTGTTTTCCGCCCTCTCAAAGAAGGTGTCTGCCTGGACTCTCTCCTTGCCTGTTAAAAACTTGTAGACCTGGATCATATCCCCCCGCTACATTAAACCGTTAAACATGACGTAAACTATCGACGCCTGTTGAGAACATAGCTTCGCCTTATAGTAAAAGAAGTAAAAGGATCTGTTATTAGCTCTTTCGCAGAGTCGACTTCGTATGGGCAGGAGAATTCTGGGTAATATGTCAAAGGTGAAAGCCCCAACCTGTAAACATGCCGCCATTTTGCAGGCATCATTACCATTTGAACATTGGTATTCAAATGAAGAGCTTATTCCAGTGGTGTTCCCAATTACCTATTTTTTTCTATCTTTTTTTTTACTCGTACTTAGAGATGTAGCTGAGGCGGAAACGTCATAAGGCAAGATGTTGGAGGATTCTCTTAGACACGATTGTTAGTTTTCTTGTAGGTACATATATGTATTGTCTTGAGTTATATCACACACACCACCGTGACAACCTTCGAGACCGAGAGGGTAGCAGCCGTCGAGGCGAAGAGAAAGGCGAGGAAGGCCCGTCAAAGTAGAACTGCAACTGTAAACCTGTAGACTTGCCATACTCGTGAGAGTGGCCGTCCATCATCACACACACAAAAGAATGGTAGCATCTTCACACAAGGGAAATAGTAAATTATTTCTTACATGAAGCTGCCCGTGTCCGTGAAGGGGAAGGGGTAGCCGTAAGACGGACTGTAGAGGTTTAGTCTCCAGAAGGAGCTAGCACAGGGCGAGGTGTACTGCCGCTCCATCTCCCCGGTATCCTTGTTGAACAGCGTGCCGTTAGGGCTGAACTCGTACGGCTGGAAATCCACCAGCCAAAACTCGTACACATCAACCGTGTCCTGCGGGGAAACACAGGTTTGTGTTAGAGTATAACACTCTCTAACATATTTTATCTGGTTATTTGATAACTGCCGCTCCATCTCCTTGGTGTCCTTGTTAAACAGTGTGCCGTTAGGACTGAACTCGTACGGCTGGAAATCCGCTAGCCAAAACTCGTACACATCAACCGTGTCCTGCGGAGAAACGGAAGTTTATAGTGAAAGAATACGAAGTTACTAACGATACATGAATCTCGCCTGTTTTCTTGTTGAACAGAGTGCCGTTAGGGCTGAACTCGTACGGCTGGAAATCCACTAGCCAGAATTCGTACACATCAACAGTGTCCTGTGGAGTAACGGAGGTTAGTGAGAGAGCATGAACGATTCTCTAACTGGTTAGTAACTACATAAATCTCCCCGGTATCCTTGTTGAACAGCGTGCCGTTAGGACTGAACTCGTACGGCTGGA
Source organism: Branchiostoma floridae (assembly GCF_000003815.2). Classification (NCBI taxonomy): domain Eukaryota; kingdom Metazoa; phylum Chordata; class Leptocardii; order Amphioxiformes; family Branchiostomatidae; genus Branchiostoma; species Branchiostoma floridae. The sequence continues at coordinate 595,354 of NC_049985.1, read as the reverse complement.
AATCCACCAGCCAGAACTCGTACACATCAACCGTGTCCTGCAGAGAAATAGAAGTTAGTCGTATTATCACATAACAACAAGCCAACAATCAACAATCTGTAAAATATTGTCTCTCGTTGTGTAATAACTACATTGGAATTTAGAAAGTTGAACAGGGTGCCGTTAGGACTGAAACCGTACGGCTGGAAATCCACTAGCCAGAACTCATGACACACCAATGGCGTCCAGCAACAAAGAAGCAGAGGTTTGTTGGAGGGTTCGTATCTGTATTTGTATCTATATAGCCGTATGCATCTGTATCGATGTAGAATTGCAAACGACGACCTCAATTGGGAAAAGATAAACACACAACACCAGAACTACATAGTCATGGATTAACGATTTCCACTCTAAGATAATTCTAGGAACTCTAGTACTTGAAAGCATGGCAGTATTTCTTTCTTGTTCTTTTCAGAGCTGGCGTTAGAACGCAAATGGTATGTCCACCTGTTCTTTAGTCATATGGATAATGAATTTAATACATGAAAGGCATTCAGGCATGTAGAATTTCGGTATTCACTCTTGCAATGTCTCATTTGATGTACTTCTTACTCTCCAAGTGTTTGTCCAATCTGGTCTTGAATTCATTTACAGTTTTCTTGTCGATTGCATTTAATTTCTTTGCCATGCCGTCGGCTAGTATGACCTACCTACATGAAGGCATGAACTATATCTTGTTCTCGTCTGCACTGGCTGTAGATACTAAGTATTTGGTACATCTACCAATTTAGTAGTCATTTTGTACACCATGCATAGTATTTGGTTTCTGTACAATGACGACGGATAGTCTGACCTACCTCCACCACGACTTCCAGTTCCACCACGTCGTTAGTCACAGTGAAGGTCTCCACGTACGCCTGTCCCATCACCTCGAACCGGTCGTCGTCCACCACGTCCGTCACCCTGTCACCGAAGCGCCCGTGAGCGGTCCTCGGGCACAGGACGGCCAGGACGCCGAGCACCAGCGCGGAGGCGTGCGGTAGGGCAGCCATGAGGTCGGTGAATCTCGAACTGACACTCACGGCAAGAGGCGCTGCAGACAATGGGAAGTTTCCGACTGTCCATCACAATTAACAGTGCAACCAATGGTAGCACGGCCATTACTGTTCGACCAATGAGAGAGAGGTTGCATTTTCGTGAAATATCTACATTTGTAAGTTTTTATTTTGCATTTCTACGTTTTGACGGCGCCTGGCGGTGCTGTGGGATCGTCCATTGTTCTGCACAGGTGCACCGAGAGGTACATTCTAACAGAGTCGAGGCTCTCAGGTAGTATTCCGAGTTTTTGATTTGGCAATATTTTCATCTTCACGTGCATATATATATAACGTGGCGCTCTTGTTGATATACACATTGCTTAGACGAAGAAAAGACTGTATTTTACATGAGATTTGTGCATGGAAATGCGAAACGAAATAGGTGATTACACATAGCCCAATCCCCCTGATGATGAGCGTTCTCTCATTCGCTCACCTGGCCTTCACGTGTATGTTTAATTTGTTTGAATTTTATTTATTCACCAGAAGCTTAAAGCGGCCTGCAGGCCGCTTTTCACTGAGGTCATGAGGGAGGTAAGGCTCAGATAAGATATAACAGAGGTACAGATTAATTCGAGTCTTAATAAATCTATCAACATATGTGACTGTGTTACCACGTAACTTAAAGCTTTAGCGGTAGATTGGATTGGACCAAATGTTTTCCAACACGCGTTAAAACTCTCCTTGACGAGTCGCCATGGTATCCTAGCAACGGAGATGGAAACGTCAACCAGGGCGTCGCCATGGCAACGTGTAATGCTAGAAGGTGGGTCAATGATGTTGTCACCATGACGTAGAAATGACCAATGTATTGACAATATTAGAAAGCACCAAATTCCACATACATATATTTGATAATGTACGTTTTTATTTTCAGCATTGCCACTACTGGCACCCTGGCGAGGTACCGATGCCAGCCTCCTGTAATACTGCGATCAATGCAAAGGAATACCCCTAGGCCTATCATACAGGTATGTAATGTCATATATATAACAATTTCACTTTCTGTCTATTCTTGTAAGAGCAGCATATCTTATCTTGAAGTACAACATGAAGGGAACTGATGACATTGAAGAGGATAATAAAGAAACATGAAGTACCATATGTCAGATGCACCTTGGTTTAGCAATAACTAATATATATGCTTTGATGTTGTATCTGCTCGTGGTAAAACATATCGCTAAGAACTAGAGATACGGTAAATCTGTAAATAGCCGCGATGGCTTTTATTCTCACAGTTTTCATAGCGGATAAAACTTTTGACACCGCATATATGTGCTTTTGTGTCACAATACCATTTCGATTGCGAACCCAAAGAACCACGGAAGCATCCTTTCCATTCCTACCGCAAACTTATATCTCCCCGCAAATAAATACATTTTCAGTACTACAGCTCAGCCGAAAATTTGGCTCTGAGTACCCGGCGAATGACATCTTATGATGTTAGATTTGAATAATCATCCATTCCAAAAACCCAACACCCCATGTACGCAGTACATCATGTCTGTAGTTTGCAGTCTGATCTTTCTTTTTTTTAAACCTACCTACAATCGCTTATACTTGTTAAGTAGAACGCAAGAAACCAAGACCAAGATACCAAAATACCCGTAATTTGCTTAGCTATGGTTGGGTATCACCCCAAACATATTTACAATGACGCATCTAAGCCGACTAAACGACAAGGCATATTACCTACATTTCAAGTCGCTACATGCGACTTCGATAACATGAACGAATTTTTCAGACAGCTTCAGACCTGCAAGTTTTACTATTGATAGACTAGTATTACTACCACTACGTAGATGATAACACACTTTTAAATGATCCTTATATATTGCTATTGATACACTTTTAGTCGTGGTCTTTTTTCTTCACACTTTTAGCAAAGGGAAAACCCAAACCCAACTAGTAACAAACATATCCAGTCGTCGTGAAAGCCCATACAACAGACAAATCTTTTGAACATTTTGCAGTATTTTCCATATATTCCAGTCTGAGACCACTATCTTGACATCCCTCAAATGCTCGCTTTAAAGACAGCGGATAGGGTTTACCTTATAGTGGCTAAATGCAAATTACCGTTACCATTAAATAGAACTTTGGATAAATGCATTTCATTCCAATGTATCCTTAATCTAGACCCTGAAGGCCTTGGGTAGTTTCTCCGGCAGCAGGTGCGTGTACGGCACGTCCAGAGCCTCGTTCCGCCGCCGGATGGTCTCGCCGATCTGCTGCAGGTTCTGCTGGAACTCTCCCAGGATAACCTGAGCGCGGTCCTCCGTGAAGTACCGGTCACTGAAGTGCCCCAAACACCCGCCGTCCTCTTCCTGTTGAAAGAAAAAAAGACACAAATGCGCGTGAGTCCATAAAACATTTGTGAAGCTGTTTGTCAGCTCAGCTCAGATAGAGCCTTCATGGCGGGAGAAGGGGGGGGGGGGGGGCAGAGAGAGAGAGAGAGGGAGAGCCAAGAGAGAACCAAAACCTACCTCCTCTTTGACGAGGTTTGATAGAGCGATGGCCATGTTGAGCTGTTTGTCGGGTAGCGCCTCCATGGTGGAAGAGAGGGGGAGGGAGAAGAGAGAGAGGAGAGAGAGGAGAGGGGGGATGAGAGAGAGAGAAGAGAGAGGTCTGCTTTACCTCCTCTATGCCGAGGTTGGAGAGCGCGATGGCCATATGCATGTTGAGCTGCTTGCAGGAGGCTTGTCTGTCGGATAGCGCCTCCATGATGAGAGAAAGAGGGAGGGCGTCAGAGAGAGGGAGATAGAGAGCTAGAGAGAGAGGGGGGGACAGAGACAGTGAGAGGGGTAGGAAGAGAAAGAAGTTTGTCCTACCTCCTCTATTCCGAGGTTTGACAGTGCGATGGCCATGTTGAGCTGCTTGCAGGAGGCCTGTCTGTCGGGTAGAGCCTCCATGATGTCCTCCATCTCCGTCTCGCCCTTCCGCGGCTTTCGCTTGGGCGGAGCGCGCCGCATGTTCATCGGGGAGTTCGGCACCTGGAGGGGTTGGGGGTCGGAAGAAGAATCTTAAGATTGTTTTAGATTATGTTTTGGAGTATACGGTGGTCGGACTACTCTCTCTTCGCAGCCAGGGGCTGAAATACGGGGAGGTTATAATTATCGCCCTATGTTCATCGAGGAGTTTGGCACCTGGGGATCGGAATCGGAAGTTAATGCTTAGATCTTAATGGGAAATAAGGACCCTGCCAGACAATTCGTGTTGTTTTGAGGCACTTTGGGACATAAACCCTACATGGCCAGGTAGTGGAACTTATGTCTTCACAGCAGACGTACCAGACTGAAGGCGTCTTGCTGAGCCGCGTTGTGCCCGGCGTAGTGTGCGCTGCAACTGAAGATGACGGGACATACTGTACACTAGAACATCACGCTAAAGGCTGTACACTGACACTACCAGATTATGACTAATGTTAGAACGTACCAGGCTGTACACTAGCACTACCAGACTATGACTAACGATAGGAGGTACCAGGCTGTAGACGTCCTGTTGCGCGGCGTTGTGCCCCGCGTAGTGCGCGCTGCACGTGAAGATGACGCTGGTGACGATGTCGGCGAGTTCCCGGATGGTCCGCACGCCGTCGGGCAGGCCCTTGTCGGACTCGTCCTCCCACTGGGGAATATTAGTAATGAAGAAGAAGTTTATTTGCAAGTTCGTGCCTGAGGGCTAATTGCAAGTACATGGTATAAACATAGGAGATATACAAGTGACAATGAACAGTTGTTAACAACATTCTAATACAAGTGTTGGCTATTTCTAAACAGGTTGGGTTTGACGTCTTTTTTTGGAAGCAGAGGAAGACGAAAAGCCCCACATTTTCTACAATTTGCGGGTTCTGCGATTTCAAGAGAAAAGTGACTTTCTGTTCGTCAGTGAATGTGGGGAAGTTGGGATATGTCCTTGTGTCTTTGGAATAATAATAGTTTATTACAAATCCTTGCCCGAGGATTGATTAAAGTGGTGAAATGAAAGGGGACAAACAAATAGTGTACAAAAATATAGAATGTGTCTACCCTCGTCTTAAGTTTAACTCTAAATTGTAACTTGTTGGATTCGACTTCTTTCATTGGGACAGTGGAAGACGAAGGATCCCACTTTTTCTATAATGTGTGAATAATGACGTGAAAAAGTCAAGGTGATCTCGATCCAGTTTAGCTCACTCAAAAGCTATTCTTCTACTCGTCGTCATAGAAGAAGGCAGACGCTATGTACAGTATTTACAGGTTCGTTGTACTGGCAAAATGCCACCAATTCTTTTCAACAAACACAATGGCAGTGGCCCACGGAACAAATTTCATATGACCTACCAACCCGAGTTCTACAGAACCAAACAAACCTGCAGGCCTTGTTGCTTCACGTCACGGATCCAGTTCTGGATCTCCAGGTCGTCTCTAAGGGCAACGGTGTCGTCATAGAACAATTTCAGGATGTCTCCGACGTACTTACTGATGGCCTCCCAAATCAGCAGTCCGTCCTGAGGTAAACAACAATAACAACAATAAAAACAACAATAACAACAACCGTGTCGTCATAGGACAGCTTCAGGATGTCTCCTACGTACTTACTGATGGCTCCCATATCAGCAGTCCGTCCTGAGGTAAACAACAACAACAACAATAATAACAACAATAACAACCGTCTAAAAGCCTTTACCCTCTCATATATAAGCACAATCCTACGATTTCACAACAATATGGCTTTTATACAGTACTATGTACGTTGACATGTGTCAGCCCTGGAGTCGTATGAATCGTGTACACTAGAATAAACTTGAACTTGTGCTTACGTCACGGTAGTAGTACCCCGGCAGAGCCTCCTTGTCGTCCAGCCCCTTCTCCGCCAGCATGGTGGGGAAGTTCAGCATCTTGAACTTGAAGTTGGCGTAGTATCTGCAGGTGTCAGATGGCAAAAAAGATGTCAGAGATTAGACTAAAAAGTCCTCTACCCAACATGGAGGAAATGACTGCAGAGGAACTTTTGACAAACTTCCGAAGTCACGTGTCTTGTGTCATAAGAGAGTGGTTCAGACTACTTGAGGAAGATTGAAGAGTCTGTCGAAAGTTTAAAACAACCCACAGAAACAGAAAACACAGGAACGTACTACCTCCTGAGGAGTTCCGTTCTTAAACACACACCCAGAGACAGGCAGACAGACATGCAGACAGACAAAAACATCCTGATGAGCTCCACAAACATACAGACATACAGACAGGCACAAAGACAGACAAAAACACAGAAACGTTTTATAATTACCTCTTGATGAGTTCCTTCCTGCCGTCGGCGTCGTACGGACTGATGTCGTCCAGGATGGATCCCTCCCCGATCACGTGCTCCTTCACCACAAGGCTGTGGGCGAACACCTTCCGCACGTGCGGAACCAGCAGCTTGTACACGGGGTGCGCTGCCGACAGGTTCCGGTAGGTGGACACGGCGAACGGCTCCATCACCAACTGTCAATCAATCAATACACTATTCAACCAACCAATCAATCAGTCAGATAACTTTAATAATACGGCATGGTAGACTTAAGTTTGAATTATTTATCGATATCTACCTACAATAAAGGAAGTGACCTGCATCTGAAACCATCATCCTTCTTCATCGAGCCGAGACGGGCGTCGATACCAACTTCCAACCACCTCTGATCCCGTGCTCACGTCAGAATTCCCGGAAGTGCACTGCACATGCAATGAGCAATCGGTCTTTGCTTATTTTGAAGAAGGCCATATGACCGGAAAATCTAGTGATTTCAATCCTTTTCAACATTGGAAAATAGCCTAACTTTTTACTTTTATACGAACATTTGTGTCCGTTGGCTGTAAATATGGTAATTTCTTACCTGCGTGAGTGAGTTGGACACCAGTTGATGGATCTGCGCATCGGCACTGCGCAGGTACATCTTAGCGAGGATCCAGTCGAAGTCGGAGTCCATGGGGGTCCATATGGGGTTTTCGGGACCAGGCTGCAAGGTAAAGGTGTAGAAATCCCGTTTAGACACTGATATGTAATTGTTGAAGAAAGTTTAAAGTACATCTACTCTGTACTATGTTGCAAGGACGATCCAATTTCCTATGCTCAGCTGCAATGTGAACGCTGTCCCAAAAGAAATTAATGAGCAAAGATACAGGGGATGTAAAACAACAACAGCGCATTGATACTACCAGAATAAGAATGGACTACTCAGGAATAAGAATGGTCTGTTAAAATCATACCGATCTTACTTTAACAAAGACTAATAAGTGGAGTGTAGGACAGGATGGGGATATTTTGAAATTGCAGAACACCAAAATGCAGCTCTTTTAAAACATGCTTTACATTCTTCAAGCAGCAAGCTCTTCCAGGTTCATTCACTGGTTGTCGGTATCGATAAGCAATGGAATAAAGGACACCCTCTTTCCTCAGAGACTATAGTCCGATGAGCAACTGTTGGACGTCAAAAAAATGACAACTCTGCAACGGTCTTTCCGAGAGTGCAAGGTGTTCCAATCATCTTTTACTAATCCTTTTTTATGATCTTCTAATGATCGCAATGATTTCCAGGGCCATCTTTCAGGCTTTAAAAATCGCTACTGAGGTCTTCCGATTGTCTTTCAACGATCTCACTGAACAAAAGCTTCTGGACCTTGGCCTTGCTCAGCGGTCTCTGTCCCGAGGAAAAGGGGCCTTACCAGCGAGTTTGAAACCGTTGAAACCGTTGTTGTCCTAACATGGCATCCTTCGGGGAAGAAAGGGAGGGAAGGGGAAATCTTTGATACCCAGAAGTCATTTTGAGCGGTAGGAGCTGGCCAATTGAAATCCTACCACGTAAAACAACAACCAGGTGTCGAAAATTACCCCGGCGGTTGAAACCTTCTTCTAGCATAACGAGAGCCCTGCCAATCCACGGTATACTGGATCCAAGGTACTCTCCAGGCAGAGGTTTGGCTCCGGCTGTTTTCTGGCGTGTAGTCTAGGCGTTGTAGTCGGGCTTACTATTTTATATTGTTTCTTTCATGGCCGCGTGGCATGAATAAATCAATACAAAATAGAAAGCATGAGAAAACGCCTAAAACAAGTCGAAAACAGCCGGAGCTGTACCTCTGCTTGGAGAGTAGAAACCAGGAACGTAGTTGTGGTCCCCATTCCGCCATAACTCCACCGTGTCCGTGGCTAGCCTACTCTCACCTTGTCGTCAAACATTATTCTACCGGACGGCATCAGGCGCCCCACCTGCGGGTACAGCTGGATGGCGATGGGCACGAACTCCTTCTTCCCATTCACGTAGAACAGCGCCATGGGGGCAGTCGGGTGGAACTCGTTCTCTTCGTCCTGGTGCTCGGGTTTGCGCAGGGACAGGCCGTCCAGCAGGCTACAGTCCATCATGTAGAGTCGGCCAGACTGGGGAGAAAATTATGAATGAATAAATGAAAGAATGAATGAATTTGTGCAGTAGAACAGCGCCATGGGGGCAGTCGGGTGGAACTCGTTCTCCTCGTCCTGGTGCTCGGGTTTGCGCAGGGACAGGCCGTCCAACAGGCTACAGTCCATCATGTAGAGTCGGCCGGACTGGGGGAGGAAGTAGTGAATGAAAGAGTGAATAAATGAATGAGTGAATGAATAAGAGACGGCTATGGAGGCCGTGGGGTGGAACTCGTTCTCTTCGTCTTGGTGCTCGGGTTTGCGCAGGGACAGGCCGTCCAGCAGGCTACAGTCCATCATGTAGAGTCGGCCGGACTGGGGGAGGAAGTAGTGAATGAAAGAGTGAATAAATGAATGAGTGAATGAATAAGAGACGGCTATGGAGGCCGTGGGGTGGAACTCGTTCTCTTCGTCTTGGTGCTCGGGTTTGCGCAGGGACAGGCCGTCCAGCAGGCTACAGTCCATCATGTAGAGTCGCCCGGACTGGGGTAGGAAGTAGTGAATGGATAAATGAATAAATGAATGAATGGATGAACGAATGAGTGAATGAGTGATGTAGAACAGCGCCATGGGGGCCATGGGGGCCGTGGGGTGGAACTCGTTCTCCTCGTCTTGGTGTTCGGGTTTGCGCAGCGACAGGCCGTCCAACAGGCTACAGTCCATCATGTAGAGTCGGCCGGACTGGGGATAGGAAGTAGTGAATGAAAGAGTGAATAAATGAATGAGTAAGTGAGCGAGGGCCATGGGGGCCGTGGGGTGGAACTCGTTCTCCTCGTCCTGGTGCTCCGGCTTGCGAAGGGACATGCCGTCCAACAGGCTACAGTCCATCATGTAGAGTCGGCCAGACTGGGGAGAAAATTATGAATGAATAAATGAAAGAATGAATGAATTTGTGCAGTAGAACAGCGCCATGGGGGCCGTGGGGTGGAACTCGTTATCGTCGTCTTGGTGCTCGGGTTTGCGCAGGGACAGGCCGTCCAGCAGGCTACAGTCCATCATGTAGAGTCGGCCGGACTGGGGGAGGAAGTAGTGAATGAATGAGTGAATAAATGAATGAGTGAATGAATAAGAGACGGCTATGAAGGCCGTGGGGTGGAACTCGTTCTCCTCGTCTTGGTGTTCAGGTTTGCGCAGGGACAGGCCATCCAGCAGGCTACAGTCTATCATGTAGAGTCGGCCGGACAGGGGAGAAAATTATGAATGAATAAATGAAAGAATGAATGAATTTGTGCAGTAGAACAGCGCCATGGGGGCAGTCGGGTGGAACTCGTTCTCTTCGTCTTGGTGCTCGGGATAGCGCAGAGTCAGGCCGTCCAGCAGGCTGCAGTCCATCATGTAGAGTCGGCCGGACTGGGGGAGGAAGTAGCTATAGTGAATGAATGAGGGAGTGAATAAATGAACGAGTGAGGGAATGAAAGACGGCCATGGGAGCCGTGGGGTGGGAGCCGTGAATGAATGAATGAATAAATGACTAGATAAATGAATAAGAGAATGAGCAGGGACAGACCGCGGCTCATCATGTAGAGTCGCCCAGACTGGAAGAGAAACCAGTTACATACATCTACCAAGACTATCACACGCACGGTTACCTGCATATTGCTTCATGCTGCACTAGTCTATCGATGAGACTGACGCTGCATTATCCGTTATCACCACTTCCAAGAATCCTAAAATATGATACGTACTCCTACTTCGCTATCGATGTTGCAATCCGTTTTTATTCGTTATAACTACTCCCAATAAAACATTCAATAGTGAGGTAAACCCATTGAAACCGTGGTACGTACGGTTGCCTTCTGCCTTGAGGTTCATGTTGCTGATACTACGTTATAACCACTTCCCAATAAAACATTTAACGCTAACGTGAATCTATTTAAACACTATTATACTTACTGTCGCCTCCTGCTTGAGGTTCATGCCGCGCTCCAGCTGCGGCCTCAGCGTGTCGTCCTGCACCGGGAAGTTGGGCGGGATCATGCGGCAGCGGGTGATGGTGCTGGGGTGGCACTGGGAGGGAAGAGGGGTGAATTTGTAGGTTTCGTTAGGCTTATTGCAGCACATTTAGGAAACTCTTAGGACAGTCGTGGGTATGTCGGACAAAATCCAGTTGTCTTGTGACGGAAAAGTTTCCCATAGATACTTCTGGTGGTCTCGCCTAAAATTCTACGATAGCGTTAGATGACAACGTTAGACAACAAATGTGACTTCAGTTGGTAAATAACAGGGTGATGGTATTGGGGTGGCACTAGGGAGGGAAGAGGGGTGGAGTCCGTAAATGATTAGCCTGGTGCAAGCTTTGTCGTGCCTTTAGTTGCTCCCCGAATGTACGCCTTCTTCGGGGCGCGACTAAGGTGGCCAATGTCTGAATAAGATAGTCCTTTATTCACAACAAGAAAGTCACAGCAGTCGACGTTTTGGTGACCGTCTGTCTATTAGCCATGCCTCATTGAGAATCTTCCTGTCGAACTCGTTATCCATAACCAATGTTTGACTGGTGATATTTTAATGACTTCGAGAATGTGTAAGGAGAGAGTACCGGTCGCACGATCCTTACACATTCTGGAGTAAACATAGCGAAACTTTCGATTGATATCCTAGTACCACACAATGCTATATATACCTCGTTGAGTATCTGCCTGCCGAACGCGTAGTCCGTTCTCTGTGGCGAACTCCCGCACGTTCTCCTCCCCGAGCGCTACCTTACACAGGTTCTCACAGTCGATACTGAACATTCACCACATTACTACACAGCCATACCTCATTGAGTATCTGCCTGCCTAACTCGTAGTCGGTTATCAGGTTCTCACAGCCGACACTGAACATACACCACACTACTACACAGCCATACCTCGTTGAGTATCTGCCTGCCGAACTCGTAGTCCGTTATCAGGTTCTCACAGCCGACACTGAACATACACCACACTACTACACAGCCATACCTCGTTGAGTATCTGCCTGCCGAACTCGTAGTCCGTTATCAGGTTCTCACAGCCGACACTGAACATACACCACACTACTACACAGACTTTTTTTTTACTACTACACAGACTTACCTCGTTGAGGATCTGCCTGCCGAACTCGTAGTCCGTTATCAGGTTCTCACAGCCGACACTGAACATACACCACATTACTACACAGACTTACCTCGTTGAGTATCTGCCTGCCGAACTCGAAGTCCGTTCTCCAGATGTCTGTAGCGAACTCTCGCACGTTCTCCTCCCCCAGCGCCACCTTACACAGGTTCTCACAGTCGTCGAACTTCTCCCAGCGCCGGAACGCAGAGTTGAACTTCACGCGCAGGGGAATCCCGTTCTTGCTCGCGTTCCTTGAAGATGTTATTAAGAGAAGGATTAAGTTTAAGTCATTCTCGCACTAGATGGTGCATAGAGCGGCGCTAATCTCCATTTCAATAACCCTGGGCCACATGAATGTGTGTAATCACTTCCACCACCTTGTTTCCAATCACCAAACAACATGACTGGCACCTCAGGTCCCGCGCTTTGAGAGACTGTGCCACTTTGTTGTCCCTCGGCAGGTCGTTGAGCGTCTTGGCAGCCAGGTGCGCCGGGAATCCCTTCTGGTCGTGCGCCCACTGGTACCGCTCCCTCCGCTTCTCCAGCTCCAGTTCCCTCAGGCCCCTCAGAACCGGAGAGTCGTGCGCCATCAGGGATGCTGTGGGTACAATCATCATCGTTATCATCCTCACTATCATTATCATCATCAGCATCATCATCATCATCATCATCATCATCATCATCATCATCAACATCATCATCATCATTATAATCACCACTGGTACCACTCCTTCCGCTTCTCCAGCTCTTTCAGGCCCCTCAGAACCGGAGAGTCGTGCGCCATCAGGGATGCTGCGGGTACAATCATCAACGTTATCACCATCACTAACATCATCACCACCACCATCATCATCATCATCATCATCCTCAAATTCCAGTTCTCTCGGGCCTCTCAGGACGGCAGGGTCAGGGGGCTACCGGTACACATGTTATCATTATCATCAACATCACCATTAGACAGACAGACAGACAGACAGAAAGGCAGACAGACAGATAGACACACAGACAGACAGACAGACAGACAGACGACCGTACCTCTCCCAGACCGTAGTGTGATGCTGTCCGTGCGGTCCGTGATCCAGCGGTAGACCGGGAACTCCTGCCGCCGTAAAGACAGACAGACAGGCAGACAGACAGAAAAACTGACAGACAGATCGAAACACAGACAGGTAAACAGACAGACGCACCTCTCCCGGACCGAAGCGTGATGGAGTCCGTGCGGTCCGTGATCCACCTGTAGACCGGGAACTCCTGCCGCCTGCCCCGCTGCCGGTCCACCACGAAGATGCTGTCCACGTACCAGTCGCTCTTCACGCCGAAGGAATCCGTGGACAGCGTCATGGCCTGGACCTCTCCGACATCCACCGCTTCGATGTCCAGAATGTCCACATGTCCGGCCTCGAAGTTGTTCATGAAGGCCTGGTCCAGTTTGATGGGTGGAGTGCGCGCCCAGGCCCCGATCAGGATAACGGTGATGGTGGAGTCAGTACCGGAACTGCACGGGAACAAGGGGACAGGTTAGTATAAACTTTTATCCGGTCCAGTTTGATGGGCGGAGTGCGCGCCCATGCGCCGATCAGGATCACTGTGATGGTAGAGTCAGTACCGGAACTGCAAGGGAACAAATGTCATAGCAATTTTGAACTTGTTGGGGCACTGGATTGTTCTTCACTGTGTCTAGGGCACGGTATAGGAAATTGAAGCCCGACCTTCTCCTCCCACAAAAGTGTTAGAGTTATTCCAAAATCATATCTACTTGCTTGAGTAACAACTTTTTGGCGTATCTTATTACCTGGATGTCCAACCTACATCGACGTAGGGTTAGAGTTAGTGTTAGACGCTTTTCCGTTCTGTACTCACCCCTTCGTCCTTCCCGTGTGTATCTCCAGGGTGTACTTGTGCCGCTCCAGTTTGAGAGGCGGTTCCGGGTTGGGTTAGAGTTAGTGTTAGAATCGGTGTGGGTTAGAGTTAGTGTAAGAGTTAGTGTGGGTTAGAGTTAGTTTTATCTAACACTAACATTTCGTTCTGTACTCACCCTTTAGTCCTGCCTGTGTGTATCTCCAGCGTGTACTTGTGCCTCTCCAGCTTGAGAGGCGGTTCCGGGTTAGAGTTAGTGTGTGTTAGAGTTAGTGTTAGAGTCAGTGTGGGTTAGAGTTAGTGTTAGAGTTAGTGTGGGTTAGAGTTAGTTTTATCTAACACTAACATTTCGTTCTGTACTCACCCTTTAGTCCTGCCTGTGTGTATCTCCAGCGTGTACTTGTGCCTGTCCAGCTTGAGCGGAGGTTCCGGGTTAGAGTTAGAGCTAGTGCTAGCGTTAGTAGACATTTGTAAGCATTCCGTTAGTGTAAGATTTAAATGTGTGTAGACTTTCTGTTCCGTACTCACCCTTTAGTCCTGCCCGTGTGTATCTCCAGCGTATACTTGTGCCTCTCTAGTTTAAGCGGAGGTTCCGGGTTTGGCGGGTTGATCGGCTGCAGTTTGCTCATGAACGGGTTGACCTTGGCCTTCAGATACGGCACGCTGCTGTGGTCGTAGATGGACTTGGGCTCCACCAGGCCCAGCGACTCCGGCTGGAGGAAAGGAGGATGTAAAATGTACTTAGGAGATGTTAAAGGGCGGGAGATAAGGGAAGGACGCCTGCTCTTTTCGATAAGTGAGGTGGGGTCTCTAACGTGCTCGATCCTCAAACACTGGGCCCCCATTTAATATATCATATCCGATGGACG
>NC_049985.1:573643-580935 GCF_000003815.2 Branchiostoma floridae | reverse complement strand
AACTGATTGCGCCACACGATGTCACAAATAGCGTTTATTCGTTTGCTTGTTTGTTTGTTTGTTTGTTTCCATTACCCGAGTCCCAAGATTGGAGGTCATCCTCTTTGTGATTTTTGTGTTTGTTGGTTTGTTTATTTGTTTACATTACCTGTGTTCCGAGGTTGAAGATTATCCTCTCGGTGATGTTTGTGTTTTTTATTTTTATTTGTTTGCTTGTTTATCGATCTATTTCCGTTACCTGAGTCCCGAGGTTAAATATCCCCCTCTCGGTGATGCTTATGTTTATTTGTTTGAAAGTTTGGTTGCTTGTTTATTTCTTTATATTACCTGTGTTCCGAGGTTGAAGATCATCCTCTCTGTGATGTTTGTGTTTTTTATTTTTATTTGTTTGCTTGTTTATCGATCTATTTCCGTTACCTGAGTCCCGAGGTTAAATATCCCCCTCTCGGTGATGCTTATGTTTATTTGTTTGAAAGTTTGGTTGCTTGTTTATTTCTTTATATTACCTGTGTTCCGAGGTTGAAGATCATCCTCTCGGTGATGTCCTGCGGCAGCAGAGTGGTGATCTGCACATGCGCGAGGTCTATCCAGGGGTGCGTGTCGGGGTCCCAGACTCGGACAGGGTTGAAAATCTCGTACGGATCATTCTCCTCCCACTCGTGAAGCTGTAGCTGTTTCGAGAGATTGAAAATTGTCACACTCTCTTATCTATGTATTGTTAACTTCAGGCTCAAAGGCCCATACAAACATGTACACATCTAGAAAGGGGTAAGTTGAATATCTCGTACGGGTCATTCTCCTCTCAAACGTGCAGCTGCAGCTGTTGGAAGAGACAGAGAAGACTGATTTTCTCTTTTCCCTTTTCTATTTTATCGTAAAGGAAGCATGTTCTGTCAATGACAGATTGAAAATCCCGTAAGGGCTTTTCTCTTCCACTCGTGTAGCTACAGTTGTTTGAAACGACAGAATCTAGTTATTCCATCTTATTCTTTCCTTGTTACTTTGAGGTAAAAGATAGCTACTAGTAGCTGAACCAGACGAAATAACTACATCAAAAAACTTCGACGTCCCACGATGCACATGAACATCGTAGATGCACAACGTGCTAAATGTTGGCGTTAGTGTATTTATAATAATGATATAGAAGTGAATCAGATTGAGCTAACCTGAAGTGTGTAGTTGATGGGTTTCTTCTTGAGCCGCTCCGCGAACTCCGTCCGGAGGTACGTCTGCGGTCGGAACTCGTCAGGCAGCCGCTCCCGCCGCCTGGGGGGATAAAACCGTTCTTGTTTTTATGTATGAAATAAGAAATAGCAAAGGCCTTTGCCTCTTCCCTTATTACCTCAATGAAAAGCGGTCTGCAGGCCGATTTGAGCTTTCGTGATAGGAATAAACAAAGGTTCAAACAAAGGTTAGTGTAAAACAAATAAGAAAGCATAAAAGGCCCCGCCAGACCATCCGCTGATCGTCGAAGGTCTTGTAGACTTGGGGTGCCTGTCTGCAGGAACTTGAGGAACGTAGAATACGTATGTGTGAAATTGTAAAAAGTCAAGGTGTGAGAATGAAAGTTCTCACCATACAAGTCCAGGAGCTCCAACACAGCATGTCCTTCTCCCGATACCAGGCGTAACTTGACAGAAGGTGACGATGTGCGAGTGAAAGTAAATGTGTAAAAGTGAAAGTGTGATAGTGAAAGTTCTCACCAGACGATTTTCTGGTCGTCGAAGTCCAGCAGCCCTGACTCGGGATGACCATCTGCAGGCACCAGCCGGAACTTGACGGAAGTTGAAGACGTTTGAGTGAAAGTAAATGTGTAAAAGTGAAAGTGTAATAGTGAAAGTTCTCACCAGACGATTCTCCGGTCGTCGAAGTCCAGCAGCCCGGACTCGGGATGTCCGTCTGCAGGCACCAGGCGGAACTTGACAGAAGTTGAAGACGTTCGAGTGAAAGTAAATGTGTAAAAGTGAAAGTGTGATGGTGAAAGTGACTTACCAGACGATCCTCTGGTCGTCGAAGTCCAGCAGCCCTGACTCGGGATGACCGTCTGCAGGCACCAGGCGGAACTTGACAGAAGTTGAAGACGTTTGAGTGAAAGTGAATGCGTAAAAGTGAAAGTGTGAAAGTGAAAGTGACTTACCAGACGATCCTCTGGTCGTCGAAGTCCAGCAGCCCTGACTCGGGATGTCCGTCTGCAGGCACCAGGCGGAACTTGACGAACCGCTCCTTGTCGTCCTTCGCTCGGAACCGGAACACGTGATGTCCATAGTACCTCAGGTCCGTGTAGGACTCCGGAGCGCGGCGGAGGGAGTCTACCAGCCCGTAGTAACTGTGGAAGAGAATGAGATATGAAAACCGGAGGCCCTGCTGCAGTAACATGACAAGCCGCTAGAGAGCAGACTTGGTGCTCGTAGTACTTAGCACAGGTCCGTGTAGGAGTCCGGAGCGCGGCGGAGGGAGTCTACCAGTCCGTAGTAGTTGGGGACGGAAAAGAAATCATTCATTCCTTCTTGTCGTGTTTCTGACAGCCTGCAACTGAAATACAGTTCCATAAAAAGATGCTACAGGACCCCAACTTATGTCACTTCTTTCCGATCACAAAAGCTATCTAAGACTGGAAAATCGTGACCAAAGCTAGTCCAGCACACGAGGTATCAGAACTGGAGGAGGGAGTCAACCAGACTGTTGTAGCTGTGAAAGAGAATAAGATATGTTGTGGATCAAAATAAACTCAAAATAAATATCAAAACCATAGGTCCTACTGCAGTAACATGACAAGTCGCTAGAAGGAATACGTAGTGACCGTAGTAGCGCAGGTCCGTGTAGGAGTCGGGAGCTCGTCGAAGGGAGTCTACCAGTCCGTAGTAACTGGGGAACAGAAAGAGATATGAAAACCGGAGGTCATGCTGCAGTAACAAAGTCTCTGGAGGGAACACGTGGTGCCCATAGTACCGCAAGTCTGTGTAGGAGTCGGGAGCTCGGTGGAGCGAGTCTACCAGTCCGTAGTAGCTGGGGAAGAGAAAGTCATTCACAGTCTGCAACTGAAATGCCCTCTGTGGTTCCATAGAAAAGTGCTAGAGGACTCAAACTTATGTCACTTCTTCCAGGTTACAAAAGGTACCACTCGAAAATCGTGAGCTAGTCCAGCACACGAGATATCAAAACTGGAGAAGGGAGTCAACCAGCCTGTAGTATCTGTATGAGTAACAGAAAGAGATATGAAAACCGGATACCCTGCTGCAGTAACATGACAATTCGTTAGAGGGAGTCTGCCAGTCCGTAGTAGCTGAGGAAGAAAATAAGATATGAAAACGTCCTGCTGCAGTAACATGAAAAGCCGTTAGAGGGAAAACGTGACACACGTCGGGATGCCCCCCCCCCCCCCCGCCCCCACACAAACAAAAACAGACAAGCAAACACACACACAAACAGAAACAAGATGGCGGTTTACATGATGGGGTGTTCGAAGCAGAAGTCCTTGAGTGCGGGGTTGGTGCGCTGCGCCTTCATGAATCGCGTCAGAGTTGGGATGTCCCCCTCCTAAAAACACATGCACACACACACACACACACACAGACACACACACACACACACACACGCACACACACACACTAAGAACTCACATGATAGGATCCCAGCACGTGTCCACGGAAACCCCCCCCCCCCACACACACACACAAACACACACACACATACACACACATACGCACACACACACACTCACATGATGGGATGTTCGAAGCAGAAGTCCTTGAGTGCGGGATTGGTGCGCTGAGCCTTCATGAAGCCCGTGAGAGTCGGGATGTCCCAGCACGTGTACACAGAAACACCCCCCCCCCCACACACACAGAGATACACAGATACACTAACAACTCACATGATGGGGTGCTCGAAGCAGAAGTCCTTGAGTGCGGGGTTGGTGCGCTGAGCCTTCATGAAGCCCGTCAGAGTGGGGATGTCCCAGCACGTGTCCACGGAACCCGTCACCAGCTCCATGTCCAGCGGGCTCTCCACGTCCTGGGGAGCAGCAAGGAACACGACATGACATTAGTGACTAGTACTGGTAGTATTGTTGAGTAGCATATTTCGTCTTCAATTGTCTCAGAAAAAGAAGTAACGTTTTAGAGTCAGACCTTAGACTAGACTACTCTACTGTTTTACCATTGTTTGCCTGTCGTTTTTGCAATAAACAAATAAATAAATAAATACACATATAGATAAATGCCAAATAAAGAAAAGAACAAAATAACCCCAACCGAAACGTTGTTTGTCAAACATAGGGCATATCCACATCTGTTGGATCAATGCAAAATGCTCACAGATATCAATGACCAAAATCGAACTTCAGGGTAAACAATATAGTTTCTTAAAGTGTCACATATCATCTGACAAATATTTCTCGTTAAGAATCAGGCCAGTCTTGATTTGCACTTTTGTTTCATCCACAGTTTTGGTGTCAGAAATGATTTCCTCGCCAATGATGAGTTAGCCACATGTATAATGGATAAAAGATGTCTACTTATACACAGGAACGATGTATTGTTATCAACAAAAGTAATTAGTTAAACAATGATGGTATTTTAAAGCTGTATGCCACACCATAAACACCACAGGAGGTTTTAAAGTACTTCTTGGGGTTAAGTAGGGTGTTATCTCCTCCAAAGAAAACAAACTATTCTTTGTAGATCTGCGGTCAAAATGGTCATCTGCTATGGACATTCCTGTCATATTCACTGAAATTCGTTTGCTTCTTCATTTGTACATTTATTTGCAAGCTGTTTCGCAAAATACACAGTCTTAACCGCCGTTAGCATATCAGCAAAACCCGAAACCTTAATAAAGACACAAGTACCTCAATTCTTCCTCATTAAAAAGTGCTTTTAACAAAGATGCAGGTCCCTTAACTCTTGTAGACATAGTAGTAGAAATAGAAGCAATACTTGCCGAGAAGCCCTTTGCTTTCATTGCCTTGTTTGAGCACCGGTAAGTCTGCATCACCGGAAGGGAAAGCAACGCACCACGGTAAGCACTGGTACAGAATTGTTTGGGATAGCATGTATGTAGGACTGTTCGCCTGTGGATTGCTTCTGCAGTGCGTTTATTGAAAGGTGCGTGCAAACCGTTGCATTATGTATCACCACTTAATTAGGTGCAAAACCTTAAGCGTGTGCCCGATAGATGTATGAGATTTACAGAAAAAATAACGACAGAATTGCTTCAACTACGACAGAGCATTCAATACCGAATCCAAAGAACGAGCAAACGAAAATAACCAGATAAGCTTTCAAGCAGGTCGAAGAAACAATAAAAGATATGAAAGCAACGCAGCCAACAGCTAGCCTTTAAAGAAATTGCAGTATCTTAAAGAATTTGTACTGACAACGTGTCTGTGTAGCACGTACTGCACAGTGTTTCAATGTTGTGGGGTGGGGCAACGTCCGTCACCAAAACCCTCCTGATGTTCCAATCAAGTTCATCGTGTAGAGGTGAAAGTTAAGGTGAAACATTAAAATCACCTGATGAGTACACAGTACGATGATGTTATGCTGTGTTATATTGGGTTGGATTGATGTTTTTGGGGTTAGGTGAACTTATCAGTATCCGTCAGAAGAAAGCTTTCAAAAATTTATATCCTAAAATAATTTTTTAGTTTTTCATAAACAAGTAGTCACAAACAAAATAGTCATTCTAAGTGCTAGTATATTGAAAACGCTTGGTAAGTATCCGTAGTAGAAACTTTCAAAGGGAAAACTCAAGATTACATCTCCGAATACATAGTCCAACTCCCTAAAGGTGCACTATCACTGCACTTGCGTCAAGCTGGCGTCACTGCGGGGTTTGAAAAATACTCAACGAATTTAAGAGATAAAAAACAAATTGTCTTACTTTCGTGTATGTTGTCGTCTTCTAAGTCATACTTTTACGTATTACGAAATATCTAAATTATTAAAAAAATCGGAGGAAATAACAAAACATTGACGCAAGCTTAACACACATTCAAATACAATACCTAGAGAAACTAGAAGTCAAAATTGAACTTTCAGTTTCAACATTTGAACTCGTCTGAACCGGCTGGAAAGCTCTACCAATGACGTGGCTGTACTAACCTCGTCGGAGAACTTGAGGAACGCCCCCCTGCGGTCGGCGCTGGCATCGTCAGCCATGATAGCGTTGGAGTGGTAGATGCGGACCGGGAAGGCGCGACCGGGTTTGAAGAACTCGTGCTCAGGAAAAGCCGGGTCAGACACGATCTGGGCTGTACCTACATGGGCAAAGATTGTGCTGTAATCTACCCGATGATTTTGCTAGGTCGTTTATACAGAATTCCTAAGTTGATAGTACTACTAACACAATTGGACCGGGAAAGCCCGTCCGGTTTAAAGAACTCGATGGTGCTCGGCAAACCCGAATCACTCTGATCGATCTGGGTCATGAGAACAATAGCCAGTTTTAGACGTATCCCGACTCATGCACGAGTGCTTGATTGCCATAACTTAAAGGCTAGCTTCTCAACCACCACGAGAGTTAAAAAATGTATTTACTCAAAAACTGGTAAGGAAAGGTTCGGAGGTGTTGATAGTATAGATTTGCTTCTAATACTCCAAGGTCGATTGCACCTGGCCACTGTTTTTTTTCATATTTATCTTGAAGTGTGTCCAGTAGGTACCCAACATGAGGAACAAAGCTGTTGTAACCGTGAAACTATTGTTTTGACTTATTATCCTGTTTTCAAAATCAACGGATATTGGTTACCCCGCGGATAAAGGTGAACTACTGCAGCTGTAAATGACTTTAAAAAAAGCACGTACCGACACCACCGACCCCGTGCGCATGTGACTTGCGCAGGTTGCCGAAGAAAGCGAGCAGCTTCATCTTGGTGATCTGGTTCTCCACCTTGGACTTGGCCGCGAACCCTTCCAGGGACGGCACCTGGAAGAACAGCAAAAGTGAAATGAAAGTGATCTCAGGGACGGCACCTGGGGGGGGGGGGTGAAAGTGAAAGTTAAACAGGTACCAATTCAACATCGGACAAGACTGATGAAAGCACCTGAAGCGAGGGCAGGACATGGTTGCCATGAGTGCCAGAGATCAAGGAATAGTTTAGCTGTATAATGCAACCGCTGCCAGGCCAAATTACATGTCATTGCATTTCTTTAACTCGGGAAAGTCTGCAGATAAATTTGCTGAACCAGAAGACTTTCCTCTTCTGTTGAGTCCCTCTGCAAGATCACCATCCACTGTTAAAAGCTTTATAAGACATATTAACGAAATATATACGTTCTGTATTAAAATAT